>NW_023416714.1:0-85059 GCF_012460135.2 Molothrus ater | reverse complement strand
AGACTCCCAGATATGACAAAACCCAGGCCCAGCTTTGCTGCTTTCTTTCCTGCCTGTCGTTAAGGAAAAGCAAATCTTGCTTCAGTCCCAATCTTGCTTCCTTCCCAAGGTGCCTGCACGTTAGCCACTGGCCAGCAAACTGAGGGGGCAGCTGGAACAAGTCCCACTGCAAGGCAGATACTTTGTAGCATCCAAAGCCACCTGCTGCACCGCCTCCATCAGACAAGGGCAAGCTTCCCTCGGCTTCCCAGAAGCAGCCTGGCAATTGCCCCCTCCCTCGCCCCCTCTCCACCCTCCACAGCCCCTGCCACCAAAGCCTTGCTAGGCAGGGCCATTTGCTGGCCTCGAAGAAAGAGTGCCTTTGATTCTTCTTTGGCGCAAGTGCCCGAGCTGTGAGAAGTCAGAGGATAATGATCACACCCGCTCTGCTTTAGCTAAGGAGATTGCTGGAGGCCCAGAGCGGGACACTGGTCCTTTCGAGAGAAACTGAAACTGAACTAGCCATGCCTTTGTGGCGCATGCGGATAGGAATTGGATAGAATCGGAGGGCTTAGAAACGTCCTCCAAGGTGGTCAGCTCCATCAGTCCCCCAAAATGAAACAAAGTTATGTTGCTGGGCTCCAAAAAGGACTAAAGCCGCTGCTTTTATGCCAGAAAATATGGTGAGACCAGACCACTCATCTAGATCCAATTCCGTGAATTAAACAAAGCCTCCCTTTCCACTCCCAGCTGAGATGTTGAGGAATCAAAGGCTGAAGCCCCAGCCTTATTTCACTGGCAGTAAAGGAGACACACCTCAGTAAGTCCTGCCAGCTGAGCAAGGGGCTGGGCCCGGGGGAGGTGGCGCCTGCCCAGATTCTTCTCTCAGGGCAAGTGCCGTCTTTGCAACACCAGGCAAATGGAACAAACATTGCCAGAGTGTTTTCATACAGACAAAAAGACAAAATGGAACAAACTTTGGTTTAATGATAAAGACCCATTGGCTCTCAACAAAGGCAAAATGACAAAAGGCAGAGCATAGACAACACCCAACCTTTGAAATTTATTGATAAATCTAATAAAACTATTGAATCTTGAATAATACTAATGGATCTTAACGACTAAATTGAGGAGATTCCTATCATGTCAACTAACTAAGTAGAAGATTAAACTACCCTAAAAGCTTAAAAAACAGTCCTATTCCTATCTAGTCCTATTGATACCTAACTCTTGCTAGCCCTGGACAACCTGCAGGGTTGTCTAATTTGGTCTTTTCTTCTTGGCGAGAGGCTCTGCTTCCTTCCGAGGCCGATGTCTTCTCCTGTGGTTGTTCCTTTCCTTCACGGTTTCAAACACCCTGCAAGATAGGAAACAAACCATCCATTGCTCACTTTAGTACACACCATGAAACCAAGTGCCGAGATCTCCGTTTGAGTAGGAATTTCTGTCTTTTCGGGCAGTGGCACATTTGTGAATTGATCAGCACCATGAGTCTGATGTTCTACTTTCAATGCCTTGAAATGTCTTCCTCCTTTTGCTGCATCCTCTTTTGAATTTGATCAGCAGCATCAAACCAAGCTTTGATGGATCTATTCCTACTTGTATGAACTGTGTCTTGTTGGGGCACGGCAAGGTTTCATTGTGAAGGCTGGGTTTTACCTAAGCTCTTTGGGTTTGAGGTGGGTGTTAAGCTTGACCACGGCTGCCGGGGGCGATGCTGCAAGTGCCCCCAGCTTCCCCTGCGGTGCCTTTGAAAAGGGTCAGCCTGTTTTAGTCCAAAGGCGCAGCTTTGAGCAGAAAGAGGAGGAACTTACGCACCGTTTGCACTGCCCGCAGGGAAAGGGGCCTCCCGCCGAGCGGGGCGGCTGGCGCGCTTGGCAGCAGGGACACTCGGCGCTGCGAGCCCTCTTGCGGCTTCTCTTCCCTGTCTCCCCGTTCTCCTTTCTGGGAGGGCTTTTCCTCCTCTTTGCTTTGCCCACACTCTGGAAATCAAAGAGTCCTTATCAATGCTTCCTTCCTCTCACAAAGCTGGAAATCAGAGCATCCAGCACAAAAATCTATCGGCCTAAGCAAATCCTTCCAGACCCTCAAGAGCTGAGAAAACGGCTGCCTTTGCCAATGGGCTGCGGCGGGCTGCCAACCCAGAGCTTGGAGGAAAATACTCCTCTTTTCTACAGGCCAAAGGGGTGGGATAAATACCTGCCTATTTAGAGCTCTACATTTCTTATTTCTACCTTTCTGCCTAACATCTATTTCTCTCTGCTTTTCCTCCACAAATGTCTAGGCAATGGCATTTAAATTCAGTCCAATTAGGGTAGACACATGGTTAGCCATTTTCTAGTCCCCAAAATAATCTCCCTCCCTGTCTCTCTCTCTCTCTCTCTCTCACACATGATGTGAAGCAAATTGCTCTTTGCCGGTAAGGAAAGTTTTAGGGGAGCCACGGCACCGGCAGCTCCTTCTTGGGGAGTATGCTGCGATGCTAGAAAAACTCCCTGAAAATCTGCAGCATATCCACAAAGGCAGCCTGGATTGCTGATGTCAGCAAGCAGTGGGGAATTAAGGGTCTGATTGGAGTCAGCGAGGGTGCCAGCCCTTGAGAAGCCCATCTGTAGAGAGTCAAAGCCCATTTTGGTGGCGCTGCTGCTTCCTTGGGTCAAAGTTAGGCTCCAGAATTGCATACTTCAGGGCAGCAGCACAAGGAAGCCCCGGGCAGCATCTGCTGTGCCTTTCCCAGCGCATGGGACGATGTGATCCTGGCAAAGGGGCGTCTGGCATGGCTCGCCAGCAGCTTTTCTCCCCTTCTGCCAGTTTCTCGACCTTCCTGGCACGTCTCGATTTTCTTGCCCCTCACCTGAGCCAGAGTGCTGGCAAGTTTATGCTCCTTTTTCCAGGAGTAGTAGTACTCCACACACTGTGCCACGGTCTTAGTCTGGATCTGTTGTGAAGAGAAAAAGAAGGAGTCGAAAATGGTGTCGGGTGCACTGGGGAAAAAGTAGAATATGGAGTGAACTAGGAAGGAAAAGCATGAAGTAAATGGAGTAGGGTGTAAAATGAAATCAACATGGGGAAAGAGAGGCATCATGCAATGTCTTAAACCGTGTATTCTGCTAGGTGGTAATACACGCAATGCACAGATCAACAACAAATCCATCTAGCACAGTTCTTCTTTCCCCGCTTCCCTCCAGTTATGCCAGCACACCGTCTTGTGGAAGCAGCAGCAGACCTGTGCGACAAGTCTGACAGAAGAAAGCTTCATCTTCCAAAAGAGCTTGGAGAAAAGGGCTGGAGAGGCAGGATCATCCTTTTGACACAGGCTTTTGATGTCCCCTTTTGTTACTTCTTGAAGATACTTGGTACTTGAGAAGAGAGAGACTGAAGCCCAGTGCTTGTTCCCAGAAATAACCAAGCTTTCCTCCTGACGATCTGCTCGGGTAAAGAATGTCCCGTGGCTTTACCTGCTTCTGGATGAGATGAAAATCCTTGCCGTAGGTGTGGAAAGCCTTTTGGAAGGACTCCTTCTCCTCAGGTGTCCATCTATCAGAGCCTGGCAAGAAAAAGCAGCGGGTAGTAAACGCATCCCTTGATCCACACCAAGTAGATCCCACTGGCTGCCGAAAGAAAATGGTGGCAGGCCGTCATTCACGTGTGTGTACGTGTCTGCTCCCTCAGAAGGTCATGAAGACAAGAGCAGGCATTGCCCGGGGAGAAGGATTGGAAAAGAAGTAAAGCTGAAGGACTAGATGCTGGTGCTTCCCCACCCGCAGAGGAGACAAGACCTTGTGCTGGTGTTAAGCACAATTGCTTTAAGCAGAAACCCTTGCCACAACAATGAAGGGGACGGCAGCATCTGTCAGGGACGCAAGAAGCTCTGCTTTGCTTACCTGCGTAATGATAATCAGCCATGGGGTGGCCTTGAGGTGTTGCAGGCCCCTCTGAGAGCAGCATCTCCAGAGCCTCCTGCAAGATCAAGAGGGAAGAGGCTTTAGCCGCCCCACCACATTAAAAATGAGCCAAAAAATCACAGGTGCTGCCTTGCAGCTACTTTGCCTCTCCAGACATTCAAGCGACTGTATCCCATGTGGGTGAAACACTGTCATTTGCTCCAAGTCCCTGGTTTTTGCTGCCCAACCCTTTGATCCTGGTCCCCGAGAGTGGCCTTTTGCTCACCAACCTAAGGATTTTGCTGCTCCTGCAGCCAGAATGGCCTCAGCTGACTGAGGCTTCTGGGAATTTCCCCTCCAAATGTCTTAGAGAAGCCAGCTCTCCAGGCCATTTACAAGGCAGCAGGACCTTCCGCCGCCGCCGCCGCCTCCAGGAGGGAGATTCTCCCTGCTGGAGCCCTTTGGGCTCAGCCCTGACGCAGCTGGAGGAGACACAGCAGGCAGCAAGTGCTCTGCTCCCTGTTAAGACCCTTCTTCAAAGAGCAGCCAGGAAAGGCTGTCCCAGTGCCCGGGCCCTCTGCATTCCCTGTGCCCTCTTCTCTGCGCCCAAACAGCCGCTTCTTACCGGAACGCTGCCGCGTGCCCGGTGCAGGCAGTGCAGGGCGCGCTCCAGGTTAGCTGCTGCCCCGGGAATGCCACGGGAGCTGGCCATGTCCAACAGTTCTCTTACTGCAAGCACAACAAAAAACCCACCGAAAGTCAGCCTTGAGGCCAGCAAGGGCAAAGACTGCCATGCAAGGCAGAAGGAAAGGCCGGGAGCTAAAGACAGCAGCTTGGAGAGTATGAAAAGGAGAGCAAAGCCAGGGCCAGCTGAACCAAGGGCCCACGCAGTGCTGGCTCTCCCTCCAAAGCAGCTTCTGTAAGAAGAAGTGGGGGCCAATCTCCGCTCTTCCAGTGGCAGACGGCCCTGACCAATTTGGAGAGCAAGGTGCTTGCTCTTGCTCCTTGCCTCTAACACTTCTACATGGGAAGATGGGCGAGACAAGGAGAGAAGCAGAGCCTGCAAAAGGCTGCCTTTTTACGCAAAAGGAGCCTTTTAAAGACCCAAGTAGCTCAGGGGTGGAAGAAAAGCTTGAAGCAAAGCTACCTCTGTCAGGTTTTTCCATGTCAGAGTCATCCTCCCCCCAGGGCTTCCAGACCAGGGTTGCAGGCTCTTCATCCTCACTTGGTGCTCTGCTCTGCAGCTCTGGCAGCTCAGCCTGAAAGTCGCTGCCAACATTGATGTGTCTAAAGGAAGAAGGAGGTGGAGGTGAGAAAGGCAAGTGGTCAAGAGAGCCTTCCTGTGCACCCACAGGCTTGAACCAATGCCACCCTGACTCTGAAAGAGCAGTTCTCCTCCTCGCCATTCCTCCAGTTTGCTGTCCTTTAACCCTATGCCAAAACTCACGGCTGAATCTGGGCTCTTGCTTTCCTTTTCATTGTGCCTCTCCTTTCCACCTGAAAGAGATCAAAGCAATGCTCCAGTTAAAAATCCTTCCTTCTCATCCTCATCATTGCAAAGCCCGAGCTCCTGTGTCCCAGCTCCTTTCTCTTTGCCGCCTTTTTGACATGGAATGTCCTAGGCAGGACCCTCTAGCAGTCAGCAGCTTCCTCAGGAGGGCAAGCACAAGGCCATGCACTACTCTCTTCACTCCCGGGGCCACTGAGAAGAGCCCAGACAATGGCAGGGGAGATGTGCCAGTGCAGGCTTAGGTTGGATAGAAGGAAAAGGTTCTTCAGCCAGAGGCTGCTTGGGCACTGCAACAGCCTCCCCAGGGAAGGGGGCACAGCACCAAGCCTGACTGAGCTCCAAAAGTGTTTGGACACTGCTCTTGGGCACAGGCTGTGATTGTTGAGGCTGCCCTGGGCAGGCCCTGGACTTGGGCTCAGTGATCTTTGAGAATCCCTTCCAAGCCAGGAAATTCTGTGCTACTGTGATTGTGCTCTTGAGGAGATGGCATTTGACGGCCGCCCCTGAGCATGAGGTAGAACCAGCCCTACGTGCACTGGAAAAAGAATCTATAAAGATATTAAAATAGCATGGATCTATAAGCCATGGAACTACGTCAGTATATAAGAATTGCTGATCCCAGATGGTTTTTGAAGTTGAAAGCCTGTGTTTGAGGAGAAGCCCAGTCAAATGCTTCTATGCCCTGAAGGACAGGGATGCCAGAGGAGAAGTGCCATCATTCTGGTGTTTGAAGCTTTGGAGCGGGTGTGAGCAGAGTCAGGGCATAAGGGGATTTGTTGACACTGAAGCCCTGAAGTGCTCAGCCACAAACAATTTGTTTTGGGGTCAGCACAAGATAGTTTGAGGACTGAAATGGGTGCCAAGAACTTTTAATCAGGTCATCCGTGGACGAGGATCTGCAACTGCACTGGGACACCTCTCTAGGTCCTCTATGGAAAGGTCTGTGTTTCCCCTGGAGGCAACATGATTCCTTCAGAAGCTGCAGCCTGCTTTCACGTGGAAGCTCGTCTGGGGAAAGTGAGCACGCAGCCTGTGTGTCGTGCTTGGTGGGAGAGGCAGCTGGAGCCTCCTGCCCCTGTGCTAGTGCTTTGAGGGCAAACGGGGATTTTCTTACCTTGGACGGTTCCCAAGTGCTCTGGGGATGCCCGGAGGCAGACGAGGAGACCAGGACGTCGGTGCAGAGGCCGGGTCTGGCGCTGAGTGCAGAAGGCGGCTGGTCAGGGACAGCCCAGGAGCTGATCCTGCAGCTGCTGCTCCAGCGCTGCTCCACCAGCGTTCCAGCAAGGGCCGCAGGAGCAGGAGACAACGACAGTTGCTATGGGCACAGCCCAACATTCCATCTAGAACCCCAGGGGAGCCATGGGACAGAAAGAGGCATGGGCCGCCTCTGGCCCTTGTACTTCTTCTGCTGCAAGTTTGCTCTGAGAAGCTTCCCATGGGGCCTTTTCTCCTCAGTCGTCTGATGAGACGGGCAAAAGCAGTGCAGGGACAGCCCTGGGTCTTCCCGGTGCTTCTCTGCAAGGTGCCTCCAGCTGAACGTGCACAGGAGCCTGCCTCTGTGCAAGGGCCCAGACCTCATCTCCTGCCCTGGAGAACCAGAAGGGCTCCTCCCACTGGCTCTCCTCCAGCTCTGAGAGGAGCTGGAATTTGCAAGTTGTCCAGCGCAGAGCCAACTCCAGAGCTTCCTCTCAAAGTGGAGCCATTCATCCTGCCCCCTTTCTCAATTCTCCTTTTGCTGCCCAATAATGTCACTGCATGTTTTCCCTCCTTTGGGCCTCTGAGCTGGTCTCTCACCTCATCACTCCTCCCTTGAAACTTGGAGAAACAGGATGTTTTTCAGGGCAACTGATGGGGACACACACACACACACAGGGACAGCACACGGGCATTTCTCTAGCAAACATTCATGCAGAATTTCTATAGCCCTCTTCCAGCTCCCTTGGAGAAGCTCGGTGTTTGTCCCCAAAAGACTCTGCCATTCCTCTAAGAAAGCAACACTAACAGAATTCCCTTTCCACACTGCTGGCCTTCACATTGGTTTTAATGCCTAGATCCCAGATATGACAAAACCCAGGCAGCTTTGCTGCTTTCCTGCCTGTCGTTAAGGAAAAGCAAATCTTGCTTCAGTCCCAATCTTGCTTCCTTCCCAGCCTGCACGTTAGCCACTGGCCAGCAAACTGAGGGGGCAGCTGGAACAAGTCCCACTGCAAGGCAGATACTTTGTAGCATCCAAAGCCCACCTGCACCGCCTCCATCAGACAAGGGCAAGCTTCCCTCGGCTTCCCAGAAGCAGCCTGGCAATTGCCCCCTCCCTCGCCCCCTCTCCACCCTCCACAGCCCCTGCCACCAAAGCCTTGCTAGGCAGGGCCATTTGCTGGCCTCGAAGAAAGAGTGCCTTTGATTCTTCTTTGGCGCAAGTGCCCGAGCTGTGAGAAGTCAGAGGATAATGATCACACCCGCTCTGCTTTAGCTAAGGAGATTGCTGGAGGCCCAGAGCGGGACACTGGTCCTTTCGAGAGAAACTGAAACTGAACTAGCCATGCCTTTGTGGCGCATGCGGATAGGAATTGGATAGAATCGGAGGGCTTAGAAACGTCCTCCAAGGTGGTCAGCTCCATCAGTCCCCCAAAATGAAACAAAGTTATGTTGCTGGGCTCCAAAAAGGACTAAAGCCGCTGCTTTTATGCCAGAAAATATGGTGAGACCAGACCACTCATCTAGATCCAATTCCGTGAATTAAACAAAGCCTCCCTTTCCACTCCCAGCTGAGATGTTGAGGAATCAAAGGCTGAAGCCCCAGCCTTATTTCACTGGCAGTAAAGGAGACACACCTCAGTAAGTCCTGCCAGCTGAGCAAGGGGCTGGGCCCGGGGGAGGTGGCGCCTGCCCAGATTCTTCTCTCAGGGCAAGTGCCGTCTTTGCAACACCAGGCAAATGGAACAAACATTGCCAGAGTGTTTTCATACAGACAAAAAGACAAAATGGAACAAACTTTGGTTTAATGATAAAGACCCATTGGCTCTCAACAAAGGCAAAATGACAAAAGGCAGAGCATAGACAACACCCAACCTTTGAAATTTATTGATAAATCTAATAAAACTATTGAATCTTGAATAATACTAATGGATCTTAACGACTAAATTGAGGAGATTCCTATCATGTCAACTAACTAAGTAGAAGATTAAACTACCCTAAAAGCTTAAAAAACAGTCCTATTCCTATCTAGTCCTATTGATACCTAACTCTTGCTAGCCCTGGACAACCTGCAGGGTTGTCTAATTTGGTCTTTTCTTCTTGGCGAGAGGCTCTGCTGCCTTCCGAGGCCGATGTCTTCTCCTGTGGTTGTTCCTTTCCTTCACGGTTTCAAACACCCTGCAAGATAGGAAACAAACCATCCATTGCTCACTTTAGTACACACCATGAAACCAAGTGCCGAGATCTCCGTTTGAGTAGGAATTTCTGTCTTTTCGGGCAGTGGCACATTTGTGAATTGATCAGCACCATGAGTCTGATGGTTCTACTTTCAATGCCTTGAAATGTCTTCCTCCTTTTGCTGCATCCTCTTTTGAATTTGATCAGCAGCATCAAACCAAGCTTTGATGGATCTATTCCTACTTGTATGAACTGTGTCTTGTTGGGGCACGGCAAGGTTTCATTGTGAAGGCTGGGTTTTACCTAAGCTCTTTGGGTTTGAGGTGGGTGTTAAGCTTGACCACGGCTGCCGGGGCGATGCTGCAAGTGCCCCCAGCTTCCCCTGCGGTGCCTTTGAAAAGGGTCAGCCTGTTTTAGTCCAAAGGCGCAGCTTTGAGCAGAAAGAGGAGGAACTTACGCACCGTTTGCACTGCCCGCAGGGAAAGGGGCCTCCCGCCGAGCGGGGCGGCTGGCGCGCTTGGCAGCAGGGACACTCGGCGCTGCGAGCCCTCTTGCGGCTTCTCTTCCCTGTCTCCCCGTTCTCCTTTCTGGGAGGGCTTTTCCTCCTCTTTGCTTTGCCCACACTCTGGAAATCAAAGAGTCCTTATCAATGCTTCCTTCCTCTCACAAAGCTGGAAATCAGAGCATCCAGCACAAAAATCTATCGGCCTAAGCAAATCCTTCCAGACCCTCAAGAGCTGAGAAAACGGCTGCCTTTGCCAATGGGCTGCGGCGGGCTGCCAACCCAGAGCTTGGAGGAAAATACTCCTCTTTTCTACAGGCCAAAGGGGTGGGATAAATACCTGCCTATTTAGAGCTCTACATTTCTTATTTCTACCTTTCTGCCTAACATCTATTTCTCTCTGCTTTTCCTCCACAAATGTCTAGGCAATGGCATTTAAATTCAGTCCAATTAGGGTAGACACATGGTTAGCCATTTTCTAGTACCCAAAATAATCTCCCTCCCTGTCTCTCTCTCTCTCTCTCTCTCACATGATGTGAAGCAAATTGCTCTTTGACGGTAAGGAAAGTTTTAGGGGAGCCACGGCACCGGCAGCTCCTTCTTGGGGAGTATGCTGCGATGCTAGAAAAACTCCCTGAAAATCTGCAGCATATCCGCAAAGGCAGCCTGGATTGCTGATGTCAGCAAGCAGTGGGGAATTAAGGGTCTGATTGGAGTCAGCGAGGGTGCCAGCCCTTGAGAAGCCCATCTGTAGAGAGTCAAAGCCCATTTTGGTGGCGCTGCTGCTTCCTTGGGTCAAAGTTAGGCTCCAGAATTGCATACTTCAGGGCAGCAGCACAAGGAAGCCCCGGGCAGCATCTGCTGTGCCTTTCCCAGCGCATGGGACGATGTGATCCTGGCAAAGGGGCGTCTGGCATGGCTCGCCAGCAGCTTTTCTCCCCTTCTGCCAGTTTCTCGACCTTCCTGGCACGTCTCGATTTTCTTGCCCCTCACCTGAGCCAGAGTGCTGGCAAGTTTATGCTCCTTTTTCCAGGAGTAGTAGTACTCCACACACTGTGCCACGGTCTTAGTCTGGATCTGTTGTGAAGAGAAAAAGAAGGAGTCGAAAATGGTGTCGGGTGCACTGGGGAAAAAGTAGAATATGGAGTGAACTAGGAAGGAAAAGCATGAAGTAAATGGAGTAGGGTGTAAAATGAAATCAACATGGGGAAAGAGAGGCATCATGCAATGTCTTAAACCGTGTATTCTGCTAGGTGGTAATACACGCAATGCACAGATCAACAACAAATCCATCTAGCACAGTTCTTCTTTCCCCGCTTCCCTCCAGTTATGCCAGCACACCGTCTTGTGGAAGCAGCAGCAGACCTGTGCGACAAGTCTGACAGAAGAAAGCTTCATCTTCCAAAAGAGCTTGGAGAAAAGGGCTGGAGAGGCAGGATCATCCTTTTGACACAGGCTTTTGATGTCCCCTTTTGTTACTTCTTGAAGATACTTGGTACTTGAGAAGAGAGAGACTGAAGCCCAGTGCTTGTTCCCAGAAATAACCAAGCTTTCCTCCTGACGATCTGCTCGGGTAAAGAATGTCCCGTGGCTTTACCTGCTTCTGGATGAGATGAAAATCCTTGCCGTAGGTGTGGAAAGCCTTTTGGAAGGACTCCTTCTCCTCAGGTGTCCATCTATCAGAGCCTGGCAAGAAAAAGCAGCGGGTAGTAAACGCATCCCTTGATCCACACCAAGTAGATCCCACTGGCTGCCGAAAGAAAATGGTGGCAGGCCGTCATTCACGTGTGTGTACGTGTCTGCTCCCTCAGAAGGTCATGAAGACAAGAGCAGGCATTGCCCGGGGAGAAGGATTGGAAAAGAAGTAAAGCTGAAGGACTAGATGCTGGTGCTTCCCCACCCGCAGAGGAGACAAGACCTTGTGCTGGTGTTAAGCACAATTGCTTTAAGCAGAAACCCTTGCCACAACAATGAAGGGGACGGCAGCATCTGTCAGGGACGCAAGAAGCTCTGCTTTGCTTACCTGCGTAATGATAATCAGCCATGGGGTGGCCTTGAGGTGTTGCAGGCCCCTCTGAGAGCAGCATCTCCAGAGCCTCCTGCAAGATCAAGAGGGAAGAGGCTTTAGCCGCCCCACCACATTAAAAATGAGCCAAAAAATCACAGGTGCTGCCTTGCAGCTACTTTGCCTCTCCAGACATTCAAGCGACTGTATCCCATGTGGGTGAAACACTGTCATTTGCTCCAAGTCCCTGGTTTTTGCTGCCCAACCCTTTGATCCTGGTCCCCGAGAGTGGCCTTTTGCTCACCAACCTAAGGATTTTGCTGCTCCTGCAGCCAGAATGGCCTCAGCTGACTGAGGCTTCTGGGAATTTCCCCTCCAAATGTCTTAGAGAAGCCAGCTCTCCAGGCCATTTACAAGGCAGCAGGACCTTCCGCCGCCGCCGCCGCCTCCAGGAGGGAGATTCTCCCTGCTGGAGCCCTTTGGCCTCAGCCCTGACGCAGCTGGAGGAGACACAGCAGGCAGCAAGTGCTCTGCTCCCTGTTAAGACCCTTCTTCAAAGAGCAGCCAGGAAAGGCTGTCCCAGTGCCCGGGCCCTCTGCATTCCCTGTGCCCTCTTCTCTGCGCCCAAACAGCCGCTTCTTACCGGAACGCTGCCGCGTGCCCGGTGCAGGCAGTGCAGGGCGCGCTCCAGGTTAGCTGCTGCCCCGGGAATGCCACGGGAGCTGGCCATGTCCAACAGTTCTCTTACGCAAGCACAACAAAAAACCCACCGAAAGTCAGCCTTGAGGCCAGCAAGGGCAAAGACTGCCATGCAAGGAAGAAGGAAAGGCCGGGAGCTAAAGACAGCAGCTTGGAGAGTATGAAAAGGAGAGCAAAGCCAGGGCCAGCTGAACCAAGGGCCCATGCAGTGCTGGCTCTCCCTCCAAAGCAGCTTCTGTAAGAAGAAGTGGGGGCCAATCTGCGCTCTTCCAGTGGCAGACGGCCCTGACCAATTTGGAGAGCAAGGTGCTTGCTCTTTCTCCTTGCCTCTAACACTTCTACATGGGAAGATGGGCGAGACAAGGAGAGAAGCAGAGCCTAAAAAAGGCTGCCTTTTTACGCAAAAAGGAGCCTTTTAAAGACCCAAGTAGCTCAGGGGTGGAAGAAAAGCTTGAAGCAAAGCTACCTCTGTCAGGTTTTTCCATGTCAGAGTCATCCTCCCCCCAGGGCTTCCAGACCAGGGTTGCAGGCTCTTCATCCTCACTTGGTGCTCTGCTCTGCAGCTCTGGCAGCTCAGCCTGAAAGTCGCTGCCAACATTGATGTGTCTAAAGGAAGAAGGAGGTGGAGGTGAGAAAGGCAAGTGGTCAAGAGAGCCTTCCTGTGCACCCACAGGCTTGAACCAATGCCACCCTGACTCTGAAAGAGCAGTTCTCCTCCTCGCCATTCCTCCAGTTTGCTGTCCTTTAACCCTATGCCAAAACTCACGGCTGAATCTGGGCTCTTGCTTTCCTTTTCATTGTGCCTCTCCTTTCCACCTGAAAGAGATCAAAGCAATGCTCCAGTTAAAAATCCTTCCTTCTCATCCTCATCATTGCAAAGCCCGAGCTCCTGTGTCCCAGCTCCTTTCTCTTTGCCGCCTTTTTGACATGGAATGTCCTAGGCAGGACCCTCTAGCAGTCAGCAGCTTCCTCAGGAGGGCAAGCACAAGGCCATGCACTACTCTCTTCACTCCCGGGGCCACTGAGAAGAGCCCAGACAATGGCAGGGGAGATGTGCCAGTGCAGGCTTAGGTTGGATAGAAGGAAAAGGTTCTTCAGCCAGAGGCTGCTTGGGCACTGCAACAGCCTCCCCAGGGAAGGGGGCACAGCACCAAGCCTGACTGAGCTCCAAAAGTGTTTGGACACTGCTCTTGGGCACAGGCTGTGATTGTTGAGGCTGCCCTGGGCAGGCCCTGGACTTGGCCTCAGTGATCTTTGAGAATCCCTTCCAAGCCAGGAAATTCTGTGCTACTGTGATTGTGCTCTTGAGGAGATGGCATTTGACGGCCGCCCCTGAGCATGAGGTAGAACCAGCCCTACGTGCACTGGAAAAAGAATCTATAAAGATATTAAAATAGCATGGATCTATAAGCCATGGAACTACGTCAGTATATAAGAATTGCTGATCCCAGATGGTTTTTGAAGTTGAAAGCCTGTGTTTGAGGAGAAGCCCAGTCAAATGCTTCTATGCCCTGAACGACAGGGATGCCAGAGGAGAAGTGCCATCATTCTGGTGTTTGAAGCTTTGGAGCGGGTGTGAGCAGAGTCAGGGCATAAGGGGATTTGTTGACACTGAAGCCCTGAAGTGCTCAGCCACAAACAATTTGTTTTGGGGTCAGCACAAGATAGTTTGAGGACTGAAATGGGTGCCAAGAACTTTTAATCAGGTCATCCGTGGACGAGGATCTGCAACTGCACTGGGACACCTCTCTAGGTCCTCTATGGAAAGGTCTGTGTTTCCCCTGGAGGCAACATGATTCCTTCAGAAGCTGCAGCCTGCTTTCACGTGGAAGCTCGTCTGGGGAAAGTGAGCACGCAGCCTGTGTGTCGTGCTTGGTGGGAGAGGCAGCTGGAGCCTCCTGCCCCTGTGCTAGTGCTTTGAGGGCAAACGGGGATTTTCTTACCTTGGACGGTTCCCAAGTGCTCTGGGGATGCCCGGAGGCAGACGAGGAGACCAGGACGTCGGTGCAGAGGCCGGGTCTGGCGCTGAGTGCAGAAGGCGGCTGGTCAGGGACAGCCCAGGAGCTGATCCTGCAGCTGCTGCTCCAGCGCTGCTCCACCAGCGTTCCAGCAAGGGCCGCAGGAGCAGGAGACAACGACAGTTGCTATGGGCACAGCCCAACATTCCATCTAGAACCCCAGGGGAGCCATGGGACAGAAAGAGGCATGGGCCGCCTCTGGCCCTTGTACTTCTTCTGCTGCAAGTTTGCTCTGAGAAGCTTCCCATGGGGCCTTTTCTCCTCAGTCGTCTGATGAGACGGGCAAAAGCAGTGCAGGGACAGCCCTGGGTCTTCCCGGTGCTTCTCTGCAAGGTGCCTCCAGCTGAACGTGCACAGGAGCCTGCCTCTGTGCAAGGGCCCAGACCTCATCTCCTGCCCTGGAGAACCAGAAGGGCTCCTCCCACTGGCTCTCCTCCAGCTCTGAGAGGAGCTGGAATTTGCAAGTTGTCCAGCGCAGAGCCAACTCCAGAGCTTCCTCTCAAAGTGGAGCCATTCATCCTGCCCCCTTTCTCAATTCTCCTTCTGCGGCCCAATAATGTCACTGCATGTTTTCCCTCCTTTGGGCCTCTGAGCTGGTCTCTCACCTCATCACTCCTCCCTTGAAACTTGGAGAAACAGGATGTTTTTCAGGGCAACTGATGGGGACACACACACACACACACAGGGACAGCACACGGGCATTTCTCTAGCAAACATTCATGCAGAATTTCTATAGCCCTCTTCCAGCTCCCTTGGAGAAGCTCGGTGTTTGTCCCCAAAAGACTCTGCCATTCCTCTAAGAAAGCAACACTAACAGAATTCCCTTTCCACACTGCTGGCCTTCACATTGGTTTTAATGCCTAGATCCCAGATATGACAAAACCCAGGCAGCTTTGCTGCTTTCCTGCCTGTCGTTAAGGAAAAGCAAATCTTGCTTCAGTCCCAATCTTGCTTCCTTCCCAGCCTGCACGTTAGCCACTGGCCAGCAAACTGAGGGGGCAGCTGGAACAAGTCCCACTGCAAGGCAGATACTTTGTAGGCTCCAAAGCCCACCTGCACCGCCTCCATCAGACAAGGGCAAGCTTCCCTCGGCTTCCCAGAAGCAGCCTGGCAATTGCCCCCTCCCTCGCCCCCTCTCCACCCTCCACAGCCCCTGCCACCAAAGCCTTGCTAGGCAGGGCCATTTGCTGGCCTCGAAGAAAGAGTGCCTTTGATTCTTCTTTGGCGCAAGTGCCCGAGCTGTGAGAAGTCAGAGGATAATGATCACACCCGCTCTGCTTTAGCTAAGGAGATTGCTGGAGGCCCAGAGCGGGACACTGGTCCTTTCGAGAGAAACTGAAACTGAATTAGACATGCCTTTGTGGTGCATGCGGATAGGAATTGGATAGAATCGGAGGGCTTAGAAACATCCTCCAAGGTGGTCAGCTCCATCAGTCCCCCAAAATGAAACAAAGTTATGTTGCTGGGCTCCAAAAAGGACTAAAGCCGCTGCTTTTATGCCAGAAAATATGGTGAGACCAGACCACTCATCTAGATCCAATTCCGTGAATTAAACAAAGCCTCCCTTTCCACTCCCAGCTGAGATGTTGAGGAATCAAAGGCTGAAGCCCCAGCCTTATTTCACTGGCAGTAAAGGAGACACACCTCAGTAAGTCCTGCCAGCTGAGCAAGGGGCTGGGCCCGGGGGAGGTGGCGCCTGCCCAGATTCTTCTCTCAGGGCAAGTGCCATCTTTGCAACACCAGGCAAATGGAACAAACATTCCCAGAGTGTTTTCATACAGACAAAAAGACAAAATGGAACAAACTTTTGGTTTAATGATAAAGACCCATTGGCTCTCAACAAAGGCAAAATGACAAAAGGCAGAGCATAGACAACACCCAACCTTTGAAATTTATTGATAAATCCAATAAAACTATTGAATCTTGAATAATACTAATGGATCTTAACGACTAAATTGAGGAGATTCCTATCATGTCAACTAACTAAGTAGAAGATTAAACTACCCTAAAAGCTTAAAAAACAGTCCTATTCCTATCTAGTCCTATTGATACCTAACTCTTGCTAGCCCTGGACAACCTGCAGGGTTGTCTAATTTGGTCTTTTCTTCTTGGCGAGAGGCTCTGCTTCCTTCCGAGGCCGATGTCTTCTCCTGTGGTTGTTCCTTTCCTTCACGGTTTCAAACACCCTGCAAGATAGGAAACAAACCATCCATTGCTCACTTTAGTACACACCATGAAACCAAGTGCCGAGATCTCCGTTTGAGTAGGAATTTCTGTCTTTTCGGGCAGTGGCACATTTGTGAATTGATCAGCACCATGAGTCTGATGGTTCTACTTTCAATGCCTTGAAATGTCTTCCTCCTTTTGCTGCATCCTCTTTTGAATTTGATCAGCAGCATCAAACCAAGCTTTGATGGATCTATTCCTACTTGTATGAACTGTGTCTTGTTGGGGCATGGCAAGGTTTCATTGTGAAGGCTGGGTTTTACCTAAGCTCTTTGGGTTTGAGGTGGGTGTTAAGCTTGACCACGGCTGCCAGGGGCGATGCTGCAAGTGCCCCCAGCTTCCCCTGCGGTGCCTTTGAAAAGGGTCAGCCTGTTTTAGTCCAAAGGCGCAGCTTTGAGCAGAAAGAGGAGGAACTTGCTCACCGTTTGCACTGCCCGCAGGGAAAGGGGCCTCCCGCCGAGCGGGGCGGCTGGCGCGCTTGGCAGCAGGGACACTCGGCGCTGCGAGCCCTCTTGCGGCTTCTCTTCCCTGTCTCCCCGTTCTCCTTTCTGGGAGGGCTTTTCCTCCTCTTTGCTTTGCCCACACTCTGGAAATCAAAGAGTCCTTATCAATGCTTCCTTCCTCTCACAAAGCTGGAAAGCAGAGCATCCAGCACAAAAATCTATCGGCCTAAGCAAATCCTTCCAGACCCTCAAGAGCTGAGAAAAGGGCTGCCTTTGCCAATGGGCTGCGGCGGGCTGCCAACCCAGAGCTTGGAGGAAAATACTCCTCTTTTCTACAGGCCAAAGGGGTGGGATAAATACCTGCCTATTTAGAGCTCTACATTTCTTATTTCTACCTTTCTGCCTAACATCTATTTCTCTCTGCTTTTCCTCCACAAATGTCTAGGCAATGGCATTTAAATTCAGTCCAATTAGGGTAGACACATGGTTAGCCATTTTCTAGTACCCAAAATAATCTCCCTCCCTGTCTCTCTCTCTCTCTCTCTCTCTCACATGATGTGAAGCAAATTGCTCTTTGACGGTAAGGAAAGTTTTAGGGGAGCCACGGCACCGGCAGCTCCTTCTTGGGGAGTATGCTGCGATGCTAGAAAAACTCCCTGAAAATCTGCAGCATATCCGCAAAGGCAGCCTGGATTGCTGATGTCAGCAAGCAGTGGGGAATTAAGGGTCTGATTGGAGTCAGCGAGGGTGCCAGCCCTTGAGAAGCCCATCTGTAGAGAGTCAAAGCCCATTTTGGTGGCGCTGCTGCTTCCTTGGGTCAAAGTTAGGCTCCAGAATTGCATACTTCAGGGCAGCAGCACAAGGAAGCCCCGGGCAGCATCTGCTGTGCCTTTCCCAGCGCATGGGACGATGTGATCCTGGCAAAGGGGCGTCTGGCATGGCTCGCCAGCAGCTTTCTCCCCTTCTGCCAGTTTCTCGACCTTCCTGGCACGTCTCGATTTTCTTGCCCCTCACCTGAGCCAGAGTGCTGGCAAGTTTATGCTCCTTTTTCCAGGAGTAGTAGTACTCCACACACTGTGCCACGGTCTTAGTCTGGATCTGTTGTGAAGAGAAAAAGAAGGAGTCGAAAATGGTGTCGGGTGCACTGGGGAAAAAGTAGAATATGGAGTGAACTAGGAAGGAAAAGCATGAAGTAAATGGAGTAGGGTGTAAAATGAAATCAACATGGGGAAAGAGAGGCATCATGCAATGTCTTAAACCGTGTATTCTGCTAGGTGGTAATACACGCAATGCACAGATCAACAACAAATCCATCTAGCACAGTTCTTCTTTCCCCGCTTCCCTCCAGTTATGCCAGCACACCGTCTTGTGGAAGCAGCAGCAGACCTGTGCGACAAGTCTGACAGAAGAAAGCTTCATCTTCCAAAAGAGCTTGGAGAAAAGGGCTGGAGAGGCAGGATCATCCTTTTGACACAGGCTTTTGATGTCCCCTTTTGTTACTTCTTGAAGATACTTGGTACTTGAGAAGAGAGAGACTGAAGCCCAGGGCTTGTTCCCAGAAATAACCAAGCTTTCCTCCTGACGATCTGCTCGGGTAAAGAATGTCCCGTGGCTTTACCTGCTTCTGGATGAGATGAAAATCCTTGCCGTAGGTGTGGAAAGCCTTTTGGAAGGACTCCTTCTCCTCAGGTGTCCATCTATCAGAGCCTGGCAAGAAAAAGCAGCGGGTAGTAAACGCATCCCTTGATCCACACCAAGTAGATCCCACTGGCTGCCGAAAGAAAATGGTGGCAGGCCGTCATTCACGTGTGTGTACGTGTCTGCTCCCTCAGAAGGTCATGAAGACAAGAGCAGGCATTGCCCGGGGAGAAGGATTGGAAAAGAAGTAAAGCTGAAGGACTAGATGCTGGTGCTTCCCCACCCGCAGAGGAGACAAGACCTTGTGCTGGTGTTAAGCACAATTGCTTTAAGCAGAAACCCTTGCCACAACAATGAAGGGGACGGCAGCATCTGTCAGGGACGCAAGAAGCTCTGCTTTGCTTACCTGCGTAATGATAATCAGCCATGGGGTGGCCTTGAGGTGTTGCAGGCCCCTCTGAGAGCAGCATCTCCAGAGCCTCCTGCAAGATCAAGAGGGAAGAGGCTTTAGCCGCCCCACCACATTAAAAATGAGCCAAAAAATCACAGGTGCTGCCTTGCAGCTACTTTGCCTCTCCAGACATTCAAGCGACTGTATCCCATGTGGGTGAAACACTGTCATTTGCTCCAAGTCCCTGGTTTTTGCTGCCCAACCCTTTGATCCTGGTCCCCGAGAGTGGCCTTTTGCTCACCAACCTAAGGATTTTGCTGCTCCTGCAGCCAGAATGGCCTCAGCTGACTGAGGCTTCTGGGAATTTCCCCTCCAAATGTCTTAGAGAAGCCAGCTCTCCAGGCCATTTACAAGGCAGCAGGACCTTCCGCCGCCGCCGCCGCCTCCAGGAGGGAGATTCTCCCTGCTGGAGCCCTTTGGCCTCAGCCCTGACGCAGCTGGAGGAGACACAGCAGGCAGCAAGTGCTCTGCTCCCTGTTAAGACCCTTCTTCAAAGAGCAGCCAGGAAAGGCTGTCCCAGTGCCCGGGCCCTCTGCATTCCCTGTGCCCTCTTCTCTGCGCCCAAACAGCCGCTTCTTACCGGAACGCTGCCGCGTGCCCGGTGCAGGCAGTGCAGGGCGCGCTCCAGGTTAGCTGCTGCCCCGGGAATGCCACGGGAGCTGGCCATGTCCAACAGTTCTCTTACTGCAAGCACAACAAAAAACCCACCGAAAGTCAGCCTTGAGGCCAGCAAGGGCAAAGACTGCCATGCAAGGAAGAAGGAAAGGCCGGGAGCTAAAGACAGCAGCTTGGAGAGTATGAAAAGGAGAGCAAAGCCAGGGCCAGCTGAACCAAGGGCCCACGCAGTGCTGGCTCTCCCTCCAAAGCAGCTTCTGTAAGAAGAAGTGGGGGCCAATCTGCGCTCTTCCAGTGGCAGACGGCCCTGACCAATTTGGAGAGCAAGGTGCTTGCTCTTTCTCCTTGCCTCTAACACTTCTACATGGGAAGATGGGCGAGACAAGGAGAGAAGCAGAGCCTGCAAAAGGCTGCCTTTTTACGCAAAAAGAAGCCTTTTAAAGACCCAAGTAGCTCAGGGGTGGAAGAAAAGCTTGAAGCAAAGCTACCTCTGTCAGGTTTTTCCATGTCAGAGTCATCCTCCCCCCAGGGCTTCCAGACCAGGGTTGCAGGCTCTTCATCCTCACTTGGTGCTCTGCTCTGCAGCTCTGGCAGCTCAGCCTGAAAGTCGCTGCCAACATTGATGTGTCTAAAGGAAGAAGGAGGTGGAGGTGAGAAAGGCAAGTGGTCAAGAGAGCCTTCCTGTGCACCCACAGGCTTGAACCAATGCCACCCTGACTCTGAAAGAGCAGTTCTCCTCCTCGCCATTCCTCCAGTTTGCTGTCCTTTAACCCTATGCCAAAACTCACGGCTGAATCTGGGCTCTTGCTTTCCTTTTCATTGTGCCTCTCCTTTCCACCTGAAAGAGATCAAAGCAATGCTCCAGTTAAAAATCCTTCCTTCTCATCCTCATCATTGCAAAGCCCGAGCTCCTGTGTCCCAGCTCCTTTCTCTTTGCCGCCTTTTTGACATGGAATGTCCTAGGCAGGACCCTCTAGCAGTCAGCAGCTTCCTCAGGAGGGCAAGCACAAGGCCATGCACTACTCTCTTCACTCCCGGGGCCACTGAGAAGAGCCCAGACAATGGCAGGGGAGATGTGCCAGTGCAGGCTTAGGTTGGATAGAAGGAAAAGGTTCTTCAGCCAGAGGCTGCTTGGGCACTGCAACAGCCTCCCCAGGGAAGGGGGCACAGCACCAAGCCTGACTGAGCTCCAAAAGTGTTTGGACACTGCTCTTGGGCACAGGCTGTGATTGTTGAGGCTGCCCTGGGCAGGCCCTGGACTTGGCCTCAGTGATCTTTGAGAATCCCTTCCAAGCCAGGAAATTCTGTGCTACTGTGATTGTGCTCTTGAGGAGATGGCATTTGACGGCCGCCCCTGAGCATGAGGTAGAACCAGCCCTACGTGCACTGGAAAAAGAATCTATAAAGATATTAAAATAGCATGGATCTATAAGCCATGGAACTACGTCAGTATATAAGAATTGCTGATCCCAGATGGTTTTTGAAGTTGAAAGCCTGTGTTTGAGGAGAAGCCCAGTCAAATGCTTCTATGCCCTGAACGACAGGGATGCCAGAGGAGAAGTGCCATCATTCTGGTGTTTGAAGCTTTGGAGCGGGTGTGAGCAGAGTCAGGGCATAAGGGGATTTGTTGACACTGAAGCCCTGAAGTGCTCAGCCACAAACAATTTGTTTTGGGGTCAGCACAAGATAGTTTGAGGACTGAAATGGGTGCCAAGAACTTTTAATCAGGTCATCCGTGGACGAGGATCTGCAACTGCACTGGGACACCTCTCTAGGTCCTCTATGGAAAGGTCTGTGTTTCCCCTGGAGGCAACATGATTCCTTCAGAAGCTGCAGCCTGCTTTCACGTGGAAGCTCGTCTGGGGAAAGTGAGCACGCAGCCTGTGTGTCGTGCTTGGTGGGAGAGGCAGCTGGAGCCTCCTGCCCCTGTGCTAGTGCTTTGAGGGCAAACGGGGATTTTCTTACCTTGGACGGTTCCCAAGTGCTCTGGGGATGCCCGGAGGCAGACGAGGAGACCAGGACGTCGGTGCAGAGGCCGGGTCTGGCGCTGAGTGCAGAAGGCGGCTGGTCAGGGACAGCCCAGGAGCTGATCCTGCAGCTGCTGCTCCAGCGCTGCTCCACCAGCGTTCCAGCAAGGGCCGCAGGAGCAGGAGACAACGACAGTTGCTATGGGCACAGCCCAACATTCCATCTAGAACCCCAGGGGAGCCATGGGACAGAAAGAGGCATGGGCCGCCTCTGGCCCTTGTACTTCTTCTGCTGCAAGTTTGCTCTGAGAAGCTTCCCATGGGGCCTTTTCTCCTCAGTCGTCTGATGAGACGGGCAAAAGCAGTGCAGGGACAGCCCTGGGTCTTCCCGGTGCTTCTCTGCAAGGTGCCTCCAGCTGAACGTGCACAGGAGCCTGCCTCTGTGCAAGGGCCCAGACCTCATCTCCTGCCCTGGAGAACCAGAAGGGCTCCTCCCACTGGCTCTCCTCCAGCTCTGAGAGGAGCTGGAATTTGCAAGTTGTCCAGCGCAGAGCCAACTCCAGAGCTTCCTCTCAAAGTGGAGCCATTCATCCTGCCCCCTTTCTCAATTCTCCTTTTGCGGCCCAATAATGTCACTGCATGTTTTCCCTCCTTTGGGCCTCTGAGCTGGTCTCTCACCTCATCACTCCTCCCTTGAAACTTGGAGAAACAGGATGTTTTTCAGGGCAACTGATGGGGACACACACACACACACAGGGACAGCACACGGGCATTTCTCTAGCAAACATTCATGCAGAATTTTTATAGCCCTCTTCCAGCTCCCTTGGAGAAGCTCGGTGTTTGTCCCCAAAAGACTCTGCCATTCCTCTAAGAAAGCAACACTAACAGAATTCCCTTTCCACACTGCTGGCCTTCACATTGGTTTTAATGCCTAGATCCCAGATATGACAAAACCCAGGCAGCTTTGCTGCTTCCCTCCCTGTCTCTCTCTCTCTCTCTCTCTCTCACATGATGTGAAGCAAATTGCTCTTTGCCGGTAAGGAAAGTTTTAGGGGAGCCACGGCACCGGCAGCTCCTTCTTGGGGAGTATGCTGCGATGCTAGAAAAACTCCCTGAAAATCTGCAGCATATCCGCAAAGGCAGCCTGGATTGCTGATGTCAGCAAGCAGTGGGGAATTAAGGGTCTGATTGGAGTCAGCGAGGGTGCCAGCCCTTGAGAAGCCCATCTGTAGAGAGTCAAAGCCCATTTTGGTGGCGCTGCTGCTTCCTTGGGTCAAAGTTAGGCTCCAGAATTGCATACTTCAGGGCAGCAGCACAAGGAAGCCCCGGGCAGCATCTGCTGTGCCTTTCCCAGCGCATGGGACGATGTGATCCTGGCAAAGGGGCGTCTGGCATGGCTCGCCAGCAGCTTTCTCCCCTTCTGCCAGTTTCTCGACCTTCCTGGCACGTCTCGATTTTCTTGCCCCTCACCTGAGCCAGAGTGCTGGCAAGTTTATGCTCCTTTTTCCAGGAGTAGTAGTACTCCACACACTGTGCCACGGTCTTAGTCTGGATCTGTTGTGAAGAGAAAAAGAAGGAGTCGAAAATGGTGTCGGGTGCACTGGGGAAAAAGTAGAATATGGAGTGAACTAGGAAGGAAAAGCATGAAGTAAATGGAGCAGGGTGTAAAATGAAATCAACATGGGGAAAGAGAGGCATCATGCAATGTCTTAAACCGTGTATTCTGCTAGGTGGTAATACACGCAATGCACAGATCAACAACAAATCCATCTAGCACAGTTCTTCTTTCCCCGCTTCCCTCCAGTTATGCCAGCACATAGCTTTATCTTTGTGAAGGCATGCCACGCAGAGAATACTAGAAGCTGTCATCAACATCCTGCTAGAGCAGAGTCCTAAAGCAAGTGTCACAAAAAGTAGTAGAATAGGAGAAAAAGAAAATCCTGCTAGAATTGTGTGGGAACATAGGACATCTCTCTAGCTGTCTAGAATGGCCAAGACCCTTGCCAGGAGGCTCAGAAGCCCTGGCACGGAGCCCAAAACACCTGTAGTTTTGATTATGACCCATGGAGCAAATTAACAACCCTATATGAAGATCAGCAAGCCACAACACTTTAGGTAAAGTAATAGTGAAGTTATCACAGAGTGGAAAAGTAGATTTTGGGGTTTCTAGAATGGGAGTTCAGGAGGCAAGATGGAGGGATCTGGGTGTGTCCAGCCTTTCTCCTTCTTCTTCTTGGCCTCCATCTTCTGCTGTGATGTTGGCACTTTTAGATTGGTTTAGAGTAGAAGCTCACTGTCAACATAGGTGATAAGTATTAGAAAGTGATTGTAAACATGATATATGTAGTTTTTAGTATAAAGACATAACACCACTCTGGGGGCAGGCAGTGTGCCTAGAACTGTCCTGCTGGACAGAGCTCAGCAGAGTAAGAGAAAATTTTTTATAGATAAGACGCAATAAACAACCTTGAGACCAAGAACTGAAAAGCTCCGACTCATTCTTCAAGCACTCAAGCTGAGGAAAGAGACTTTTAACATTTCTCAAAGTCACGGTGACCAGCAAAAGATCCTGAAAGAATTGTACAACAGCAGTTGTATGATAACTTAAAGCTGAATTTGTTGATTGGTTGACTTTTAACTAATGTGGTCATTTATGCTGCACTAAGGCAGCAACATTCCCTAAACCAGTATTTGAATGAATATGTTGTTGCAATGGAGCTGACTTTTAAATTTTTATGTATCCAAATGGACACCATTACATTGCCTAATAGACAGAATTTTGAGCAAGAACAATTTTGTTCTAAAATGACAAGGACAAAACATCTTTGTGTTTCAAAGTCGTATGTAATTTACATCACATTTTAAACAAAATTGTTCTTCCACTGGTGCAACCTAAGTAAGTTCACAGAGTTCATCAGTACAATACTCAATCTTCATTCCACGTCAGTTAAAAGTTATTACAACAGAATTAAGATCGTTTCTTCAAACATGCTATGGAATCAATAGTCTACAAATTGCAAATACTGCCTGATTATCTAAGTGCTTCCATTTTTAATGCATAATTTAATGTGCATACTATATATATATATAATAGTATTAATAATGATGATTTTATATATATAAATATATATATATTTATATATATATATATATAATCATCATTACTATTACTATTACTATTATTCTCCTCCACTTGCAAGGCCACTGGAAAGGAACAGTAATTTATCCCAACACATATAAGAAATTTGCAGAGAACTAGATTGAAGTCATACCTCTTGGAGTAACCCTCTTTTTACCCTTTGATTTTGATAAAGGCTGGCTGTGCACATGATACAATGAGGAGCTTGCCTCTTCAGAAAGGTGAATTTTCTTCCCTTTTTTACAGTATCATGGTTGCACCTTAAATCTGTGTGGAAGCCTAGGGGCCTACCATTGGAACTTTAACCTCAGGGCAAAGATGACCAAGGTCAAAGAGAGATACTTCTCAGAATGCAATAGTCTCGTCCATGGGCATTTGCAGGCTCATGCTGATGCAGCAGGTTTTGTTGGTATCACCCAGTTCAACTGCCATTTTTTCCTTCTATGTACACACCCTAGAATGTTCTCCCCTCACTTGTCACCTATTGGTCCTGGCTTACTGTGTTGCTCCACGCCTTATTCCTCCCATATAAAACCCTGTGTCCTCGGCCCCATTTTGTCTCTGTCCCTAGACCCTCTTCAGTGCAATAAACAATGTCTGGAGTTCAACACAAAGACCCGTCTCTTGCCTCATTCGTCAGCAGTTTAAGCAAGCGTGCTCTGGGCTCTGGGAGTGCAGCTCACTCACAGAGGCTAGTTGCAGACATGCCGCAACAAATCTGTGTATAACTGCAAATCTCAATCATTTCTTCTTGAGATCTTGCTCCCAGGACACATTTTTCTTTTCCTTTCTGTGGGGAAACTTCTCACACATTTATTGGATGCTGGTTGCTCTGCATGTACGTCTACACTGCTGCCTTTATAACCTTTTGGAAATTATCAGAGCTAGTAGGATTCACCCAGCAGCAGGAGCTGATGCAGCCTGGGAACGTGCTGATTTACAGAGGCTTCTGGCTTCCCAGGTGAAGCCAAGGCAAGCCCTGCTGCTGCTGCTGCTGCTGCTGCTGCTGCTGCTGCTGCTGCTGCTGCTGTGCCAGAAAGCCCCGGCTGAGCAGGGATGGGACCACTGTGCCTTGGGCTGTTTCTCCTTCCAGAGCTGGGCGGTGCTTTTGAGGCAGTAATGACAGCTGGTGGGAGAAGGAAGGGGCCTTTTCCTGCACCAGAACTTATGGATGCACTAGGGCCACCTTCAGGGAGACTGTCGGCCCCCAGCAAGTAAAGCAGAGGGACACAGCTGGAAAACGCTTCCTTTGGAGCCTTCCTGTCTCTTGGAAAAGAAAGGAGACACGTGACAGGAGGAGCAGCAGGGGCCGGTCCCTCCTCCTTGCCTGCAGTGAGGGGCGGCTGCCGCTGGGCGGCGCCATGAAAAGGGAGCGCCCCTGCGCGGGGCGGGCGGGGCGGGGCAGCCGCCAGGGGGCGCCCGGGGCGGGCCGGGGCCCCTCTGTGAGGGAGGAGAGCCTCGGGCAGCTGCGCAGCCACCGACGGGACTGTCCGTCCGCAAGGCACAGCGCCAGGGCAAAGCTTCGCTTCAGCGCACGCTGACTGGCAAGGGAACCTTCCCATGGAGTGCAGGATTTAGCTGTTTTCATTCCCAGTCCTGTGCTGAGCTAGCAGGCCACAAAGCCTCCTCAAGCACAGGTGCCTCCTCTCCAGGCTTCCTGCACTTCCTTTGCTGACAGGGTCCACTCAGGCACCCTGGGAGCAGGCTCAGCTGATGTTACAAAGCAATGCTGTCCAAAAGAAAAAAAGGCAAAAGCCAAACCAGAAGGGAACTATTAGTTCCCAGGCTGAATTCCTCACAGGCGGAGGCAGGATTCCTCTGCTTCCCAGAAAGATGCAGAAACAGGACACGAGGACACTGTGCCCCTTACCTTCATGTCCAGGACCTTGCTATTGCAGGCCAGCATAGCTCACAATGCTATTCACCCCTTTAGCCAGGTGTCTTCAGCTTGTTGGGGTTTTCCCCTGAGAGCAGCCTGAGAATGCTGCTTGCTCTCCCAAGGCTTTGTTCCTGCCAGGAAACTCCACAGACTCACTTAGCTTCCTTCTTTCTATCACAAGGCCCAGGTGAGCTGCCAAGAGGATGAGCAGTGTAAGCCATTCCTCAGCAAATGCCAATCCTTGTAAGAAATGCTGATTCCAGTGGGATTTCCAAGTGTTGTTCTCAAGAGCACTGAAGTTCAGGGTTTCAGCAAGCAGCTTGGCTCTTGCGGTTTGTTTTGAGGATCCCTGCGGAGTCCTCGGGGGCCCCCTTAGCTTTATGTTGGCTGGTAGCAGGCAGGCAGGCAAGGAGACTCCACAAGGCTTCTGAGTATGATAATTATAGGAGGGTTTATTGGGGGTGCCACCCCAGGAGCAGCATGGTTTCTGAGGGAGAAGAGAGGGAGGGTGAGAAAGGGAGAAATGGGCCAAGAGACAGTCTGGTCTCCCTTGCACATCTTAACAGCGAGATTCAAAGTAGGTGAGGAATAAAACTCGGGTCAGTGGGATTACAGATACATGATACTTCAGGGGAGGGTCACAGGCTTGGAATAAATGGAACATTTTCAAGGGGTGAAACAGCATACCATTTAACTAAAATGAAACAGCACAGTCTTTCTCCACTGTGCTGGCAGAAAGCACTTTTGCTAAGACATAGGATGTAGAAAGTAGAGGAAAAAATTGGTTGGAAACTCTTGGGGTGGGGGGCAGGCTGCTAGAGCTTTCTGTTGCTTTCCTTAGAGGAAATAGGGGCGTTTTGTGAATGGTGGGCAGAAAACGGTATGCAGGCACTGGGGACTGATTTGTAAGCAGTGCATGTTTGAAACTATTCCCTGATGTCTAGCCTGGAGGAAATGGAGGTGACCCAGCAACATTTTAAAGATTGGGGATTATGACACCAGTGAGGCGCAAATGTGGTGTCTGTGGATCCAAAGGGGTTCCTCATCTAATCAGACATTTCTTGAGAATTGTCCTGACTTTCAGTCTGACACACAGAGGGAATCTGCATCAGGACAATATGCAGCCTCCCACACGTCACATGTGGTGCCTGACCAGCTGCTCTCTCCGCTACACTTGCTGGGCTCATGCCAGTGGTGGTCCTGGGGCTGGGAAACACCTGGACTTGTGTAGAGCCCATCCAAAATGCTACCATGGCTGCAAAAGCAGGCAAACAGCAAAAGCCCAGATCTTTCTCCATTCTTTTTAGTTTTTAACTAAGAAAGAAAATCACAAGTGGTTTTCCAGGCACTTGCTGCTAATGATGAAGCAATTATTTTTAGGAGGGAGACAAAAACTGGTTTCAAAGGCAGAGGAGAGGAGGGGGAAGGAAGCTTCCGAACTTTGGAAAGCTTGTGGTGGCTCTGTTTTCCTCAGGTGTGCCCACCAGCTGGACCACCCATTTGGTCTCTGCCTCATAACTCCCTTTTAAGTGGGACTTGCCCATTTTGTCACACTGGTTTCCTCCTCCCATCAGCTTCTACATTGTCCTACATTGGGATTTTACGTTCTTTTCCTTCTTCCTGTGTGTCCATTAGAGTCATATCCCTGTGACTGCCAGATGCCTACTGCAGGGAAGCTGCCAGAAGTGAGGCACAGGCCCCAAAGGCTTCTTTGAGGTGCCGTCATTGTGCAGCAGCAGTGTGCTGCGTCTGCAGCAGGTTGGTTACTTGGCTTTTTCTCCCCACTCAGGTGTCATTCTTCCTTCAGCAAGGCCTACAATTTGCTGGTTGATGTTAGCCATGCAACAAACGGGCAGGAATGACAGGCATTCCAATGGAGGGAACTTTCCGGGATACGAGCAAAGCACAATTTCATCCACAGAATTTAAGCAATTCTTCTTGGTTTTAGTCAGAAGTGCTGCTGGGCAGAAGGGCACGTGGCCTTTGGTTTCCTCACATCCTGGCTCTTTCTCTGAGTCCAGCTTGGTACACAAGGTGTATGGGCTTGGTGCCTGTTTTGTGTTACTCTTGGATCCTTTCAGCTGTGGGTTACGGACTGCAAGGGGGTTTTGTGCTGCTTTGGGGCAGAGGAGAACTTTCTGGGCTATTCTTTTGCGTTAGCTTTAGAGAAGGTTTGGTTGCTATGCATGGATTCACCGACCAACCCACAGCAGCTGCTATTGTGATGTCAGCAGAGGGCTGCCACGTCACAGCCTTGTCAGCAGGAGGTTGTTCTGCTGCCTGCAAGGCCTCAGCGTCCAGAGCAGCTCTTGGCACGCTCGGTGCAGGAGGATCACCTCGACTGAGCTGTTCTCAGCTTACAGCGGGTGTTCTTCTGCTTCTGTATTTTCTTGCACAGGCCGTGGACTCGTGCAAGTGTCCTGTTTTTCCCTTTTTCCCTTGCACGGTCTCAAAACCTGTGCAAGTAGGGTTTTGTTTCCATTTTTGTTTCCCGGCCTACGGACTCGAGCAGCACTGCTCAAGCGATGGAGCGAGTCCGTAGAGCATTCAGCAGTGCCTTTTCATTGGCGGCTTCTCGGAAAGCTTTTCGTCGTTTGACTGGTAAATAGAAGATTTTTTCCTTGGGGCAGCGTGTTGGAAAAACAAGGGCATCAAGATGCCATAGGCTTGGTAAAGTTCCTGTCAACAGCTTCAGCTGAAAAGGGGTGTCTCTGGCCCAGCAGGGTGTAGGAACTTCCAAAATGCAGACTGGGAGAGCTTTGCAGGCATCCTTCTAAAAACTGTGCGCTTCTCTGCAGAACTGAGGAAGAGCATCTTTTTTCTGCATTCCCTCCTTAAAGGATGTGCCTGTCTAACTGGGCCCCTCTGTGTGCTACAAGAGCCACTGGCTTTGCGCTGAAGGGCAAAGTGCCGAGCAGTTTGTGTGTGCTCCTGAAGCCCGGAGCTGGGCCTGTGCTGTGTCCCAACAGCGCTGCAAGTGCTAAGAGGGGTTTGCTGGAAGCTTTTGTGGGCAATTGTTTACAGCAACCACGTGGGACATCCTGCATGCAATGTACAAAAAGAAAAAGCAAGTCCAGGAAAGAGAGGAGAAAAAAGCTGCTTTAGCTGTAGGCTGGACAATGAGCTCCCATGCAGGCACTGACTGCTAAGGAACAATTTGCATCTTCACAACCAAGTTCCTAGTTCCTTAGTGGCAAAGCCGAGCAAAAGGTAGACACAGCCTAGGGTACTGGTTTGCAGTCCTGCTTGCTGCGCTAAAGAAGTGTTGCTCCGGGAGGGATGTTGTGAAAGGAAAATGCTCTCTGCTTGGGTGGACTTGTTCTGTGGGATTCCTCAGCACAAACAGTTTTCTAAGAGTGCCTGGTTCATTTTCCCTTGCCCCCGGCAGGTTGCATCAGGCGTGGAAGGAGTGAACGGCAGGGTTCGGTGAGTGGGAAGGGCACCCTTGAAATTCCTGCTGTCTGAGGATTGTGGAGAAAGCTGTGGGCTTGGCCTGGTAGGCCGAAGGAAAGTCCACATCAAAGTCTGCATGAACATGACCAGAAGGATTCCATCAGTTTCCTCCTTTTCCACTGAAGAGCTTTGAACTAATGAAAGTCAAGCTTTGCAGACAGGAGGCTGCATGCTAATTATAGCCTAGCTAAAGTAGCTCCTTCAGAAGCATGTGCAATCCTGTCTAAACATTCGTCTCATTAGCCCACTTGAATTGAGTTTTAATGAGTGAGCATCCCACTTTTATCCAAATTCATGACTTCTCTTCAGGACATCTGGGGATAGAGCTCAGGAGAAGTCAGGTTCCAAATGACAGGTTCCTCCCTGTCCCTCATGCTGCTGCCTGTCTGCAGAGCAGCACCGCAGCAGCAGAACCTGCTCTGGCTCGCTCTCTTCCTCCAGAGGCTAAAGGGGAGGCAAAGGACAACAAAGGTGTTGTCAGTCCAGGGCCTGAGCATACTGCAGCAATCAGTGGCAGCTTTGGTTGGTTCAGTGCAAAGCTTTGGTGCAGTGCAGGGCTGCAAGTTTCTGAGCAGGCAGCACTTGCCTTTTGTGGCTGAGGATGCTGTGGGCTGGAGTCCTGCCATGACCTAGCTCTTCAGCCCAGCCACGGACCACCCACGCGAAATGGCATCTGAACTTTCACATGCAGGCATCATTGTCCTGGCATTCTCACAGGGACTGTGAACTTCCCTTGGTGTCAGATATGCGGTAGCATGATGTCCTTTAGGGCCACTGCTGTGAAAGGCAGCCCCTTTGTGCCCAGAGTCTGTGCAGGCTCCCTGCTGTCAGCAGAGAGAGAGGTCCCAAGGCACAGTTCACAGCCTTGTGGGGTGTGGAGGAGCCACTGTTGCCTGCAGGGACCTACCCCTCTCCACGCCCTAGCTAGGTAGCTACAGGCACTGCTTCGACTGCACCCTTAACTTTGACGTGACCCACGTTTGTTGAGAAGACTCCTGAGCAGCTCTGCGTGGCAGAGACAAGGTCTGTCTGTGAAGGGCTGGAATGCAGTTCCTATTGGCTGCTCTCTAAGGCCTGAAATCCTGAGGGGAAGCCACTTGAGCAGAGCAGAGCAGGGGAATGTTCCCTGCTTCTACTCAGACACTTCCAGAGCAACTCAAGGGTTACTTGGGACATAAACACCACAGAAATACCACATGAGCAGCCCCACACATGAGCTTTTGCCTTCAGGTGAGCTGTGTCACTGCTTGCTGCTTCTGCCAGCTCTCAGGAGCCAACTTGCCTGCTCCTTATTGCTTGTTTGTGCTTTTTCCCTGCCCATTCCTTGCAGGCCCCGCTAGGAGAGGTTCTTGCCAGTCAGGACTCCTCGGCCCAGGCAGGAAAGGCGGAGCGGCAGGAGAGCACGGATGCGGTGCGCGGCACCCGGGAATTCAGGTGTGTGTTAAGCTTTTTCGCTTTCTCTCAGCAAGGGTGGGCATTGCTGGGCTTTAGGAAGCCAAGTGTCAAAGAACAAATTTGGCTTTCTCATCCTTTGACTTGCTCAGCACAGACAGGGGAAGGCAGCCCAGGGCAGGTCTGGCTGCTGACCCAGCTAGAGCAGAGCTGCCTGCTGGGACTCACTTCTTAAACCTTGACAAAAAGCATTCTGAACTAGACCAGAGTAAAAAGCAAGGGAGGTTCAGGCTGGCCTTAAGGACAGCAAAGCATTGAACTGCAAAGGCAGTCATGCAGCAGAACAAGCGCCTCAGAGAGCTTGTGCAGATTCCACCCCTGGAAATTCAAAAGTCCCAGATGGACAGAGCCTTTAGCAGCCTGTCCAGATGCTAACCCCAAGTGCTTGGAACTGAAGACTGGGCTAGATGCTTCCTAGGGTCTCTGCCAGCCTAAACCATCCTTTGATAATTGGATTGGAAAATCATACCCTCCTCCTCCCCAAGTTATAGCTTGCAGGCTCTTTCCTTATTTCACTAGTGAGAGCAATAGGAATGGTGGGAGTATTCATCTGGACTTCCCAAGCCAAAGAAAAGCTTTTGCAAGTCTGGTATCCACTGTAATGAGAAAGGAGCAGGCAGGAAGCTCTGTAATCAGCAGGCAGGAAGCTGTTATACTGAGAGTACCTGAGCTTTCTGGAAATGTTCTGTGGCTTCTGGAAGCTAGTTTGACTTCCTCAGTGGTGACTCTTTGACCAGCACGAACGACAGAGATGCTGGTCTAGGAAGGGAATTGCAGCATTCTCTGGAGGTGGAAGTAGAGGGCTGTTGGAAGCCCCTGAGACTGCCTTACGTGGGACATGGTATGTAGTCCTGGTCTTGCAAGGAGACCGTGTTGCAATTAAAGGCTTGTTTGTCTGTTTGCTTGTCGTAGATGGAAGGAGTTGGCTGCATTTGAGAGACAGTGCCACTCCTCACTAGAGATGGTGTCTGAAGTGGTGGCACAGACAGAGGAGGAATGGCAGCCTCAAAGGGATCTGCTGAAGCAGTGCCAAAGGTACGCTCCCCTTGTTCCTAGGCAGCACTTGTGGGAGAGGGATTTGTCCTGGCAAGACCCCCCCGAATGCTGCTTCTGGCAGCAAGCTGAGACAGAGACTGTGCTGTTGTTGTTGTTGTTCCTCTTGAAAAATGGTGCCCCCCCACTTCCAGGTTTGCCGCCCACAGCGGCCAGCCCGCAGGGGTCTGGAGAAGCTGCTCCAGGAGTTCTCTCGCCAAGGGCACACACTGTCCCAGGTGTGCAGAGAGAAGGCGGTGCTGGCGCAAGAGAATGCTGCCCTGGAAGCCCGACTGGCAGCCACAGAGCGGGACCTACAAGGCCTTTCAGAGCAGCTGGCAGAGGCCAGGTAAGGGCAGGGAGGAGACCCTGGGTGGGACATTATTGAAGGTCTGTAATTACAAAGGTGCTGGGCATGATGTCAGGATTTACAGCCTGCTGTGTGCTCTCCAGGTGGTTCTCACACAGAGTATAAAGGAGACACAAGCAAAGAGAAAAGGATACTGTCATCCGAATGTTTTTTTTTTTCTGCCAGCTCAAGCACTCAAAGTTCTTTTTGGGCACCTGCTTGGGACCCCTTGCACAGTCCTACACTTTGCACGAGTGCAAAGCAAGCCAACTTGGCAATGAATTGAATAGCAGGGAAACCGAGCAGATGTTTGCAGGAAACGGAAGTTTCCCTCCGGTTTTGCTTTCTCCTTGGGTGCAGCTGATAGTCGATTTTTCCACGACAAGCAGTTTGCCATGGGATTTTTGAAATTCAAGGCTCTTCCATGTGATTGTTGTGAGGAGGGTGCTGACGCTTCAGGTGAAGCTGGAGGGTCATGCTGAAAATCTTGAGAGCCTTCAGAGCTCACTCTTGTGAAGTATAGTGCCGGAGCAAGATCGGCTTACAAACAGCAGCAGCAGCAGCAGCAGAAGGGAAAGGCCTTGTGACTTCTTGACATTGTCTGGGCATTCTTGATGAGCGCTGATTCTTGCCCACTTGTCCGCCCACCTGTGTAACCTGTCAAGGTCCCTTTGGCTGCTGCTTCTTCCTTTTTAAAGAGTGCCAAGATATTTGGGCACTGCTGGCTTAGTTAGCCAAAAATAAAGGTAGCGAGTGGTCTTGTTCATCAAATTCCAGTCATTTAAATGGCAGGAAACAGTCCCTACCCTGAGATAGTTCTTGTTCAGATAAAAACCTAGTTCTGCTTCCCTACTCATGCTGCTGAAAGCCGGAGGCTTCACTATATCGTTTGGTGAATTCCCTTAGTCCCTTTTACTCAGAGAGTGCCTGGCAAACAAAGTACCGATCCGTACACAATGAATGGCATGAAACATTGACGAGTCAGCCAGGAGAGCACTGTTCTGTCCCCCTGCAGAGTGACTTGGAAGTGCTGATGTGCTCAGGGCTGTGAGCAGAGGCTGGGCTTTTGCTCCTTTGCAGATACATGGTGGGCACAGCCACGTGTCAGGCAACAGCAATTTGAGCTTTGGCTGCTGAGATCAAGCTCAGCTGGGCTAGGTCCCTTCCCCATGAGGGAAGGCTGCCCAGTCACCTGGAGGGGCCTGCTTTACTATGTGAAGTGGTAAAATAGTCCTGCTGTCTCTGAGTTTCCATGCAAGGCATTTTCCATACTAAGGTGTAGGGATCTTAAGGCACAGGTTACTGGAGAAACTATCCCTGTGTGCCAGGAACAATTGCTCTTCATCTTCACACCTTGTAGGTCAGAGAAGGAGAGCCTGCAAAGCAGCCTGCTGGAGGCTCAGCAGCACATATCGGAGCTGGAGATGGCCAGGAGCCGTGTGCAAGCCCAAGTGCGCACAGCCACGCAGGCCCAGGAGGCCATGCTCGGTGAGAGCCTCGTGCGCTTTGTTTCTGCTGATGGCCGGGCCTAGTGCAGTTGCTCCCAAGCCAGCTCAGTCCGCAAGGCTCCTGAGGAGTGAAGGAGCTGAGGGCAGGTCCCTCCTTGCCTGAAACTGAAAGGGCTTCACTTCAGCACATTCCTCTGCTTGTGGAGTCTCTGACTCTTGCCATGTGTCATGTTTGCAGAGGATGTGAGGGGCCTTCGTCGTGAGCTGCTGGCTCTAAGATCTCTCAGCCAGCAGCAAAGTGAACGCATGGCTCAACAGCTCTGCTGGGCAGAGGAGCAGTGCGGGAAGGCTCTAAGACTCTGGCAATCTGCTCAGCAAGTGGAAGAAAAAAAGCTCCTGCAAAAACTGGTAAGAAACAATACACACCTGAAGATTTCAGGCAACTTTGGAGGGCTGGCTTAGCAGAAGAGCAGCCTGAGTATGTGACATGGCCGCAAGCATCTGCTGTGGGCTATACCTTGCTGAGCCAGGCAGCAGGGGGCTTCAAGGGCTCATAGTCCAAGGTCTGTGAAGAGCCAGAGGATAATGCTGGGATAGTATATGCAGCCACAGGTTCAGGATGGGCATAACCTGGAGGCTGGTGGACCCACCACCCAAAGCATGGCAGCGAAGGGGCAGGATCTTCCCCACAGCCTCGTGCCATGCAGCAGACGGCTGCTGAGCTTGCTGCCAACTGCAGTGCCAGCAACTGGGTTCCTTGCTTTCTGTCCTTCCATGGTGGATGGACAGTTGTCTTCCCTTTGAGCCTGAAGCAGATGCAACAGGCCCCATGTTGCTGGTGTTTCAACTGGTGGCCTGCCTAGTGACTGGGTCATCGAGGTGCTGGCCTCATCCTCTTCCTGCAGTCCATCTGCAGCTCTTCCTTGATCAAAGGGCAGAGGGACTTTGAGAACAGAGCCTCTGAGAAGAGGCAGAAATCCTGAGGAGAGAAGGGCCAGACAACAGGAAGCCAACAGAGCAGGGAAGAAAGGTGGCATCTCCTTCCTTCCACCTGCTGACACTCCCTCTAACTTTTGGGTTAGAACAGCATTGCTGGAGGGCACAAAGTCACTTCTAATGTGCACTTTTCAAGTGGGGAGGGGGGGGGTTGTTGGAGGGTTGAAGCTTCCATTTTTTTCTTTGGAGATCATTGCAGGGACTTCATCTGGAACTGTCTCTCCCCCTCATCAGGAGAGACAACTGGAACAACAGCATTTGGAGGCACTGGAGCAGCTGAAGGAACGGGCAAACTTCCTGGCTGAGGTACAGAGAGAGCAGGAGAAATGAAGCAGGAAATTGCCATCATGCAAGCTGAACAAGAAAAGATACCAAGCAGAGCCAGTCAAGAGGCACAGATTGTGGAAAGAGAGTTTGTGCGCTGTTTTGGACTCCTCTGCTCTCCCTATGGGCGCTGCTTCTCTGGACACTGTCTGTCTGGATGGGATTGTCTCTTAGCTGACCCTTCATGAAAATGAGAATGAGAACAAAATGCTTTTGGAAAGCGTGAGCACATTAGTCTTGCTTGCCACACAAGCGGTGGGTGGGAAGTTTAAAGCTGTCTTCATTTGTGTGCAGGTCCTGCAGGAAGAGCAGCGTCAGAAGGCTGCTGTCCTAGACAGGGTGTACTGGCTGCAGAGAGAGCTAGACCAAAGGGAGCAGCTGAGGCAGGTGCTGAAGGAGGAGTGGGAGAATGGGCAGGTGAGCCTGACTAGCCAGCTAGCAGAGGGAAGGGCAGTGATGGGGCATGAACTGGACATCTCAGGCAAGGGGAGGCAAGGACTACTGCAGGCACTGGGAGCACAGAGCCTGGCAGGTTCCAGCACTGAGCACCAGGAAGAAGAGCTAGGATGGAAGGGTTAGAGCTGGGTAGAGAAGCAGAAGCAAGTGCCTGAATAGAAGTGCTTTTGAGACTGGAAAAGAGGAAACCTGAGCATGATGGCAGGTGCCAGTAAGATTTCTCCTGATGGAATATCAAGGACAAGCTGCAGGCAGAACTGCAGGAAGCTCAGAGGAAGATGAAGGCAATGGAGAAGAGGCACCAAGAAGAAATGCAAAGGATGCACAAGGTCCTGCTGCAGTACAGGCTGGCTGACCAAAAGCAGGTGAGTGAAAGAGCAGGAGGCAGTGCACTCATGCAACAAGTGGTCTCTGCCCTTGTTGCCTTTCCCCTGCAGAGCAGCAGGTGGATGGGGAAATGTCTCTGAGCGCCATGCTCTGTGGTCTCCATGGCAGCTGGTCAGAAGGACACTTACTGGGCCACTGAATCTCAGTTGCTGCCCTGGGCAGCAGGGCTGGTGCCTTGGCCGGTGGGCCAGCAATCCTGTGCATGTATTTCTGCTGGTCTCTTAGAGCTTGCTTTGTTTTTTGAGGGGTTTGTTCAGGTGAGCATGGTGACCCACACAGATTCTGAACAAGTTGTCCCTGTCCATGGTGAATGCAGTCCGCAGAACGGGGTGAAATGTACAGTTGTTCTTTCCCTGTCACAGTCTCTCCTATGGCTGGCTGTGACAAGCTGTAGTCTCTGACTGCTCTTTGGGTTTGACTTGAGGAGGAAGAGTTGACAGCTCAGCTTGCAGCCTAACACCAGTGTTGTTCCTAAGGGCTTGCCTTTGAAATGCTGTGTCTGGGCCATCGCTGCCAGGCGCCCTTCTGACACAAACAAATTTCTTGTCCCAGAGGGACGCAGGATCTGCCATCAAAGCTGCCGCAGCAGCAGCATCCTCTGAAGAAGCCTCCTGTCCGCAGCCTGAAAACCAGAGCATGAGCAGTTCGCCCCGCTTGAGCCAGAAGAGAGAGAAGCACTTCCTGAAGCTGCTGAGTACGTCCTGGCGATTTCTTGTGCAATCCAGCAGTGTATTATAGTGTGTGTGCCTCAGCATGAGCTGTAGCACGTTCCTCCTCACTCTGGTGTCAGACAGACATTTGCACTCCCTACAGAAGCCAGTGTTGTGCTTGGGGGCAGCCAGGGAGCACTCGGGGCGTTCCTTTTGCCTTTGAGGCAAAAGGTGGGAGTGGGTGGGCTTTGCCTGAGCTTCCCTGTGCAGTAAAGACAAAAGCTGGGATTGTGTCCCAAGCAGCAGTAGGCTGCAGCCTAGCCAATGACTCAGTGAAGGTGTGTGTGCTAGTCCAGCCAAACTGATGAGAACACTTGGCTTCCTAGATTCCCTTTAGACTCCTGACTGGTAACCAGTCATTGGAGACAAAATACTTCAGAGAAATTGCTTGGCTGTGCAGCTGGTTTAATGCTGGTGTTGTTTATATGACTGTTGGTACTTCTGTTATTCCTTCTGTGGTTTGGTTGGATAAGAATTCTACATTTTGGTTAGCCTGACCTCCTTGAAGAGAACATCAGGTGACAGCACAAATAAGAGTGGAAGATGTCTTTTCAGTACCCCCTACAAGTTAAAAAGTTACATTCTTAGAACAATCTCAAGGTATCAGAGAGGAAGAACTGTTTTCAAAGTGCCCCTAAAGAAGAAAACCAGGATGCTTTTCTTACAATCCCTACTTGGTATTTTAGTTGTGTCCTTAGGAAGATGCATCAAAGAGACACATCTATGTGGCATGGTCAGATAAAACTGCCCTGCAAGCAATTCTCAGGAGGAAGCCTGCAGCTCCTCTGCTGCATGTTCCTCCAGTAGCAGGCACTTTGTCACTGCTAATGCCCAGCTGGTAAATATTCTTGGAACACTGAGCATTGGCTCAGTGTTCCAATCCCTGCACAGAGTCCTGCACTCTAGGAAAGCACACCAAGGCTTAGTGACTCTGCACTACAACTGAGTTGCTTCTTACAACTAGTAAGAGCTGCCAGTGCAGTGCTGTCAGAGAATAACCGGTCAGGTACAGAACAGAGCCCAGTTTACTCAGTGTCTGCCATCAGCTGCTGGGACAAAAGAGGGGTTGGATCGACTCCTCCAGGGGTCTGAATTCAAAGACAACCATGTTCTGGCTTGAGTTGGTCAGCTGTAGCAGCGGGGCGGGGGGGGGGGGTTTAGATGCTGGTTGCTGCTACCTATTTCCCAATAAGCATCTCCTGGAGAAAAGCCACTTGGGTAAACATTCAGGCAGGCAGTCAAGTCCACACACACCACACTCACCACAGCAAGCTCAGTGCACAGAGGCAGAGAGGCCTTTTATAAGGTCAGTTTCAGCGAGGTTTATTTGAGCACGCCCGAGGGGAACCAGAAGACAAAAGATAAGCCATGTCCTCTGCACAAGGTTTAAGTAGGGGCGGGTACGAGGGCGGTAGCAAGGGGGAGGGCAAAGGGAATGGGCTCTCAGGAAGAAGGGGCCGTCCACCAGGGGTATCACAACCAATGAGGAAACAGGGGAAGGAGAAACCAGGGAAAGTTGGGACCTATGGGGAAAGGAAGTGGGATGTATCGGTGTTATGCAAGAGTCCATGAGGAAGACTTTTCTGTCTGCCCAGGTAGGGTGGAACTCTATTGTAAGTATTCCTCCCTTCATGGGAGGGCTCTGGGGATTTCCCTGAGGGACAAGCAATCAGAGGATTCCACAGTCAACAGCTTGTAACACAGCTGGCTGGGGCTCTGGCTTCTTCACAGTGGCTGTCAGTGGCCATTTGTGGGCTTTGCCCAGCTTTTTGTCATACCTGCCCTGCCACTGACAGTGGTGTGACTGCAGAGGCTGCAGCCTTCCTTAGCTGTGAGGTTTCAGCTGCCTTCACCTGGACTCGTGAGAGGATCAGCATCTCATTTGTGCAGGCGTCTGTGTCACGGCAGCGCCTGAGGAGCGGCGCTCTCCTTGTGGCCCGTCTGGGCTGTGCCCTGTGGGAAGATGGGAGCCGTGGGTGGTGTCCAAGGGGCCGAGTGCAGTGCTAGTGACAGCTGCTGCTAGTGACTGCTTCTGCTGCTAGTGACTGCTTCAGCCCAGGCTGAAGACAAGGCCTTGTAGCTCTTCACTACATGGGGAACGGGCAAAGTGGTCTTCAGAACTTAGCCTGCTCATAAATGAAAAGGGTTCTATTTCTTACAGCCACTGTTCTTGGATGTAGCACAGCATGAGCTGCTGTTCTCTAAAAATGTCAAGGCATTCTTTAGGCAAACTGCTGAGAAGTAGAGAAAATCCCCTCCTCTCCTGGAATTCACTTTGCAATATTCTTTCTGATCCGAAAACAAGAGGATGTTGATAAAAATTCATCCCAGGTGTTAGGGTGCATTTAATCCTTGGAAGTATGAAACCTTTTGTTGAATCTCACAAGAGAGTGTTTCTTGCCAAGAAAATGTAGGGTCCAGAGTTTTCAGCCCTCCTTCCCATTTGTCATCCCATAGATGACCACCACTTGCCTTGGTGTCCATTCTTTTCTGGTCTCTGTCTGTTCTGATGGTTTTTCCATGGGCTTAGTTTCCCTTCAAGGCAACCCTCCAAAGGAGTGTGGGAGAATCAGACTCTGTGCAGGCCAGAGCTGCCTGTCTTGCTGGGGCTGCTGTTGTTGTTGTTGTTCTTGTTGATGTTACTGTTAGCCAAGCGACCAGAAATTGCTCAGAGCCCCAGAGAGTGGAGCTGGGTTTCAGCTGTCCTGGAAGTCAGGATCTCTGTTTTGAAGTTTGCTTCTTGCAATTTGTTTCTTTCAGGGCATGTTGTGAGTGTGGGAGGTCCGGAAAAGAAGTACACGGGATGGAGACGTATTGGCAGTGGGTGAGTGCAGCCAGGCTTACTTCTACAGAGCCATGGGCCAGGAAGTTTGGTGGTGCAATATCCCATGGAAAGTCAGGCAAGCTGCAAGCATCTTCAGACCCTGGCTTTAGATTGTCCCTGTCTCAGTGCTGAGGCAGTACAAGGCTTCATCAAAGATTATGAATCTTTGGATGCTGACAGTGTCTTGGCTGCCTCAAGGAGCAGGACCTGGAAGCCCTCCTGTCCCTCCAAGATGTGCCACCAGATTGCCTGTTTTCCCATGAGACGTGGTTTTGTATGATTCCAAGTAATATGGCCACACTCATGAAAGAAGAAAAACCTGAGAGAGCCGTTTCCCACCTGATAGCTGTCAGATAACAGCTCTCAGTAGCATTTCTTAGTCGTATTTTGCTGGATATTCAGTGGTCAGGAAAATAAGAAAGGCCGTGTGGTGTTGCCTGAGTTTGGCAGGTAGGATCACAAGAGAGGAGCGAGAAGGCCTGGCAGGACTGTGTGTTTCATTGGCTGGGCAGGCGTGCCACAGGCACAGACACGAGAAGGAAAAGGCAAAGAACAGCCCTGCATGCATAATCTAGTGTGTACGTTTGAGATTTGTAGCGGCCCATTTTTTTCCTGTTGGACCCAGCTTTTCTCTGGGACACTCTGCATGGCAGAGGGCTGCTGGGCCGCTGGGCCATTGGCTGAAGAGCAGACAAAGCCCAGTGTTTTAGAGGCACTGCAGGCAGCAGAGAGCTTCTGCCTGGGCTGCCTTTTGCTTCTGAGCACTGAACAACTTCTCTGTTTTTTTGCCTCTGCTCTGTTTCTAGGGGTTTTGGAAGTGTTTATAAGGCCTTCAACGCTGCCACAGGACAAGCGGTAAGTGCCCACGCGGATTTTGCAGCTCTTGAGTGCTTTCCCTTGGGATGTGATCTGTGGCCAGAGCTTTGGGCCGCCTATCTTTGCTGCAAAGGCTGTCCCGCAGAAGCAGCCTGTCTAGAGGCAGGCTGCAAAATGCATTTTGGACAGACTTTGTCCTTCCTACCCACCTGAATGAATGCAAGGATGGCAGTGGTGTCCTTCAGAGAAGGACATCCTAGCTTGGACTTACTGGATGAATCTGCATAGATTAGCTGATGGCAAGAGCATTCATTCCAGCCTAATTCCTCTTAAGGTTCAGACAGATATTTTGTTTTCCATCATGTGGTTTAGTTGGAAAATATCATGCAAGACCTAAAGAAGGAGAGATCTTGTGTGGAGCACAGTTTTGCCTTTCAGTCCTAGGGAACCTAGTTCACATACACGCACACACACAGAGATCAATATGAAGGAGTTGTTGAAGAGCCTTAAATAGTACAACCTTGTGTTGATCCTGTGTGGGTGACATTCCACTAGAGAGATGCTGTCTCTCTACCTACCGCACAGACATGGCAGTGTCTTGGAGAGTCCTGCTGCTCTTTGGGGCTAAAAGTTCAGAGTCCTGAATTCAGCTTTTTGGCTCTCAGCACATACATTCCATCTTCCTTAATAGTAAGGAATTAGATAACAAAGTTCCTTATCCACCTGCAGTGCTGGGCTCAGGAACTGCACTTGGAGGGAGGGGAGGTCTAGGAGGCGTCCAAAAGGCCTAAGCCCTTAGGTGCTTATAACCTGGGGCGCATCCACAGTGTACCACAGAAAGGGTTATTAATTTATAAACCCACTAAATAATTACAAGTCTAAGCCATGTGCAAGATTGTTCTTCGGAGTTGCGAGACCCAAACTGAAGAAGTTAGGATGTGCTAGGATTGTAACTTTACTTTGAGTCGCTTTGGAGTTCTTTTTTGGACAGCGTTTTCCCTGTCACATATGTGTGTGTTTACTCTGGCACACAATGGAAATGGCAGCCGTCTCTGAAAGGCTGGTCAAAGCCCCTAGAAATGCTAACGTATTGCCAGTGATTTCAATTTGTCTTCACAGGAGCAAAATTATTTTTGGCTTCAAAACATGTGTAAGCGATAATAGTAGTGCTAAACAAAGTCTATTTGAGAAGTCTGTGGGTGCAGAGAGTGCTGTTAGCACTTTGTGGTTGATGGTTTAGAGTCCCTTTTGACCGAGGTGACAAGGCACCCAGGCCCGTGAGTTCACAGAGAAAGAGGCTCTGGTGATGTCTGTCCCTCACTGCTTTCAACGTCATCGTAGGTGGCCGTAAAGCAACTTAATCTCCAGCACCAGGGTTGTGAGGAAGTGGTAAAGGAAATCCTGGTCATGCGGGAACTTAGGAACCCCAACATTGTCACCTACTTTGAAAGGTAAGTAGTTCTGACAGAAAATGGATCTTTCAATTAACATCAATCCACTCCTGTATGAGGCATGGCAGGAGATTGCATTTTGTCCCCATCAGTGGTTCGGGGCATAAACAGCTTGAAGATTGATCTCAGAAACCTGGCTCTCTTACTAAGCCAGCAGCCTGTATGTTCACTGGCTGCACGTTTTGCTGGTTTGGGGCGTGGTTTTTTCCAAGGGTTGGAGGAGAAGTGCTGAGAAAGCATCCCAGAGATGATTTCCCTTGCACCATTCCCACTATTTTTCATTGCCTTGCATGCCAAAAGACTAGGCTAGGAGGCACATAATTTGCCAGGTTTGAAATTGTTTTTCCTGTTTGTACTTTCCTTTCTGCAAAGTTTCCCAAAGGGTGTTGGCAGTGCTGGACACCCACATGCCCTGAGTGAAAGCTGTGAAAACTGTGTCTCCTTGCTGCTGGAGTTAATGGTGCAGTTTGTGTATGAAGATGATGAAGCAGCTGCTGGGATGCGTCTGCTTCCAGATTGATCTTTGCCCTCACCAAACTGCCTTTTTCCCCTTCTTGCCACCTAAGCCATCTCGTTTTCCACGGGTGTGCCTTCCTCATTGAGGCAGCACAGATGACGGGGCACTGGATAGCCTGGGTGGAGTGTGTCTTCATTTGATTCCATCTTCATTTCCCAGTGACCTGGAAACAAAACTCAGCTGCAGTCTTTTCTTCCATACGGCAATTTAGCTGTGCACATTCAGCTCCACGCTGTTGCTTTCATCTTGCAGCTACCTTGTCAATGAGGCTGTCCTGCTGGTGTTGGAATATATGGATGGAGGCTCCTTAGCTGATGTAGTCAGCCTAAGAAGGATGGCTGTAGGACACATGGCAACAGTGTGTCGGGAGGTAAGGGGTCCTGCTTGTGCTTGGGATGGCTTGGACGGGCTCGTAGTTCGAAAGAGATGCTAAGTGAGCGATTCCATGTTCAGAGCATTCTTTCTGTGTTGCTCTCATGCTTCAGAGAAGAAGGGGCATCTGCACTGAACTGCCTGCCAGTGTCCCTGCCCTTACTGTAGTCTGTTCTTTACTCTGAGTTACCGTTGTTGAACTCCCTGTCTCTTTTTCATTTTTATTTTCTGTTCTGCCCTTTTCCTCTCCAAGCCTTTGCCCCAAACCTTTCTGCATTGCCTTCTTTGCCCGTAAGTGCAAAGGTGCTGGTGTGCGAGTTTTCAACCAGCGGCAAAGCCAAAGAGAGACTCACCTGTCACAGGTCTCCGCTTCAAAGGATGGCATAGCACCCAGCATGGTGCTTGCCGCTGAAAACTGACCAATGAGCTGCTTCCAGGTTCTGTCGAGGCAGACGTATAACCCTTGTCCTGCAGTCTCCCACCTGTCGGTGATCCCCTTGGTACCCAGGGCAGGGACTTTTTCTCTTTTGGCAAACCCTTGTTTGTCCTCCAGACAGGGAGAGAGCATCCGCTGCAGCAGCGGTCATTCTGACTGCCTTTGCAGGGGACAGTCTCCAGCAACGACTGACATTTCCCCGTCAATAGCTAATACGCCTCCTTTGGAAAGATCCTGCTCTCCGAGTCTTGCAGCAGCAAGCTCTTCCTCTTTCCTGCACTCGCTGCTCCTTTGAGATCTGTGAACCTTCAGGAGCAGCCTCCATTTGCGTCTGATGCAATCAGATCAGGCTGACTTTTGGCTTCCTGTTTCTTTTTTCTCTCGCAGTGCCTGCAAGGCTTGGCTTTCCTTCATGCCAACCAGGTGATCCACAGAGACATCAAAAGTGACAACATCCTTCTGGGCCGGGATGGCTCCGTCAAGTTGGGTGGGTATTCCTGGTCAGGCGCAGCGCTCCGGGGAGGCGGTGTGGGGCTGCTTGGGAGTGGCTGCCGGGTGCCCAGCAGTGGCGCTGCTGAGAGTGCAGGGAGCACTCTGCAAGCCCAGGGCGCAGCTGGAGGGTGCCGGGTGGTCTAGAGGGCAACAAGGTGCCAAGAGTAACTCTGGTTTCTGTGTGTGTTCCTTCCAAAAGGAGAGAGTTGCAATGTAAACGTCAGGGGAATGAGGAAAAGCCATGGTGGGAGGGTTGTTAAGTGGACAATTGCCCATGTCCTTGGCTGCAGCCCTGAGGAAAGAGAGCCCAGCTGCTTTTCCAGCACGATTCAGCACTGCATTCTGGGACTTAGAGTGAAGAACCCTTTTCCTTGGTCTCCTACTTGAAGCAGTGTTTGTTTTTCTCCTCAGCTGATTTTGGCCTCTGTGCTCTGCTCAGCCCTGAGCAGAGTAAACGGAGGTCAATGGTCGGCACCACCTGCTGGATGGCACCCGAGGTGGTGAGAGGAGAGCCCTACGGCCCCAAAGTGGACACCTGGTCCCTTGGCATCGTGGGAATTGAAATGGCCAAAGGAGAGGCTCCTTATCTTCGGGAAACCAGTGACAGGGTAAGGTGCAAATACGCTCAGTTAGCTGTGTCCTTCTGGTCCCTGTCTATTAGACAAAATCCCATTCCCACAGCTTGAAGTGCTTCCAGCAAGGCCCACTTCTAAAACCGTCCCTGGGACTCACATCAGCTGTCAAGGCTAGACCTGGTGCAGCTTGGAATAGCTGGGGCTGCACTGGCCCCATTTCTTCCTTTGGGAGAGAAGGCTCATGTCTAACCGTCTGCTAAGGCAAGAAATTGCCACTGTAGACTGCAGCTTAAAAGATGGGGTCTAGGTGAGCACTGAAGGCTATGGAAGAATCACGTAGAGTCTCCTGTTTCCTTTCACTTCAGGTGAACTACCTGATAGGCAAGCAAGGGGTACCAAATCTGCACCAGCTCAGGCTACCCCGTGGCTTGTGTGAATTTCTGGGCTGCTGCCTGCAGATGGATGTGGACAGGCGAGGCTCTGCCAAGGAACTTCTGCAGGTACAAGGCAAAGGGGCTGCAGGCCAAACAGCTGTTCCCTGTCAGGGTTTGCTCCTCGGCCAAACTCCAGGCAATCAGATGGGCCCCCACATAGTAATCTCTGCTCTGCATGCTTTTCAAATGGAAACCAAGTAGGATCCAAGACTGCTTGAGGTTAGAAGGGATCTGTGAATGTCATCTACTCCAAAGCCACGGCCCCTGGCAAGGACATCTTCAAGTAGATCAGATTGCTCAGAGTGCCATCCAACCTTGAATGTTGCCAGGCTTGGGGCTTCTCCCAGCTCTCTTGGCAGGCTGGGCCAGTGTTCCAGCATTCTCCTCATAAACAGCTTCTTCCTTAGAGCCAATGTGAATTGAGTGTCTTTTAGCTTCAAACCGTTGCCCCTTGTCCTCTTGCAATTGGCCCTGCTAAAAGAGATGTCCCCATCTTTCTTGGAAGGCCCTACAGCTATGGAAAGGTCTCCATGGGGCTTCCTCTTCTAAACAAGCTAAACAAGGCTAAACAAGCACAACTCTCACTGCTGTCCCTTAGAGGAGAATTCCCACCTTCTGGTAATTTCTGTGGCCCTCTTTTGCTCTCGGCTGGTGTATTCAGGTTTACCTGGTAGCAAAGGAACCGAAGTATTGCAATGCCAGGGACGGGGTTTGAGGAACACAATGAAAACAATCCCTGCCAAGCGGTTTTAGATTGGTCTGTGGGAAGGCGGGGGCTGTGGGGGAGCTCACTGGGAGCATCTGAGGGCACCCAGCTTGTCCCTCCTGTCGCACTCTTAGAGGTTTCTGCCAGGCAAACGGGGACAGCTGTGCAGGATTTATGCCAGCCCCATGTGCTGCCTGGCCCGGTCAAGTAGATGAGAATCGCTGTGGCTTTGCTGCCAGGTCTTGTGGCAGACAAGGAGCTGCTGACCGGGCCACTTCCTTGGCTGTGCCTGCTGTGAAGGAAGATGCCAGCCGGCACAGGATAGGGGGTGCATGCCGATGCAGACACTGCTCTTCCTGCAAGCCAGAGCTGAGCACATCTGTGCCCTGCTGCTTGTGTCCTTGCTCCTGGCTTGCTGCTGAAAACCTGCATGTCCAGCGGTTCTGAGAACAACATGTGGGATCAATAATTTTCAGAGCTCTTGGGAGTCTCTTGAGGAATGCCTTATGCCCCAGATCTCTCTTGGTCACTCAAATAGGCCATGTCTATAGCAAATAGGATCTTCAGTAGGTCTGTTGACTTTCCTAAAAAGAAAAAACCTTTGGACAGCAAGCAGCAATCCCACAGTGATATCAGGACCAAAATCCCAGAGAGTGACGACACCTTGAGGAATGGACTAGTGCAGTTCTGGGCCATGTTTCCTGCAATAGCAGCATCCTGGACATGAAGGCAGATGTGCTGCTGGTGCCCTCAGTCCGATGTCTGTATATTTCTGGGCACTAGAGGAATCCAGCCTGACCCTGTTAGGAACTCAGTTTGGAAAAGAATGGCTCCTTTTTCCTTTGTCTCTTTTAATTTGGTTTGTTTTGTTTCTTTTTCCCTTTGGGCAGCATCCATTTCTCCAATCAGCGGAGCCTCTCTTAAGCCTCTTCTGACAGGCTGATTGCTGTCATTCCTGCAGCAAGGAAATGAAGGAAGCAAAGGAGATGACAAGGACAACTTCAGCACTTGGAGAACAGAGCCTCTGAGAGCAGGTAGAAATCCTGAGGAGAGAGGGGCCAGGAAACAGGCAGCCATCAGAGCAGGAAAGCATGGTGGCATCTCCTTTTCTCCCAGCTGCTGACACTCCCTCTAACTTTTGGATTAGAACAGCATTGCTGGAGGGCACAAAGTCACTACTGATATGCGCTTTTCAGTTGGGGGGTGGTGTGAGGCATGAAGCTTCCACTGATTCTTGGGGGAGATGGCTGGGACTTCATGTGGAAGTGTCTTTCTCCCCTCACCAGGAGCTGGAAGGGCAGCGTTTGGCGGCACAGCAGCTGCTGGCACAAGGGGCAAACCTCCTGGCAGAGGTAGAGAAGGAGCAGGAGAAAAGGCTGCTTGAGATGAAGCAAGAAGTTGCCACCATGCAAGCTGAACAAGAAGAGGTGCGAAGCAGAGCCAGTCAAAAGGCAAAGGCTGTGAAAAGAGAGCTTGTGTGTTGTTTTGGACTGCTCTGCGCTCCTTATGGGCACTGTTTCTCTGGACACTGTCTGTCTGGGTGGCATTGTCCCTTGGTAAACAGTGCTGGTGCCAAGAGGGCAAGGACCGGTCAGGTGAGAGGCTACCAGAGCGCAGGTTTTGCTTTGCTGCACGTTTCCTTCGTTTTCATTTGAAAAGCTCTTAGAGTGGGTGTTGTGGTTTGTTTCTAGAATGTTCTGCTTCCCCCATGTTATGGTGTTAATGGTTCTGCCTTTGTTCCCCTCCCTTCCACAGTTACTTGTCAATCTCCCAACCCCTGGGAGATTGGGAATGGGATGGTGAAACGTGCAGGCTAGCTGGCCAGCCCGCCTTCAGCCAAAGGGATGTTGCCGTGCAGGACTTCCACTACATAGGAGGAAGAGGCAACTCTCTAGTTAGTGGCAAATTTGGGTTTTTTGAGCTCCCGGAGGGACCAAGTGCACCCAAGGGATCCAGGAATAAGAGAGCCTCGAGGGTGGGGAAACACTGGGTTTTAAAGGGAGTGGGAGGTAGGGGTGGTAACAACACACGAAGAAATCAGAGTCTGGGGAAGGGTGATACATAGGTGACAGACATAAAGGGACAAACTGAGGGAGGGGCCCTCAGTTTGTAACTGAGGGAGGGGCCCCGGCCCCTGAACCAATCACCTGACGCCCTGGCTAGAAGGTTCTAGAGATAGAGGCAGGAGTGCCAGGTGACTGGCAGGCAGCCGGGGGTGGGGAATTAAAATGATACATCGGTAACTGGGGCAACTGGGGAGGGGTTGGGAGATTGACAAGTAACTGTGGAAAAAGGCAGAACCATTAACACCATAACATGGGGGAGAGAGAACATTCTAGAAACAAACCACAACACCCACTCTAAGAGCTTTTCAAATGAAAACGAAGGAAACGTGCAGCAAAGCAATGGAGGAAGCAGAAGAGATGATCAGGACCACTTCAGGATTACTTTCTGCAATGGCAGCTTGGAGCTGGACTCACAATAATAGTCCTACACACCCTCAAGCCTGTTGGAAGATTCCCTTCCTTGTCAGCCAGGGAATAAGGCTCTACATTCACTTCTGAATTGGCCATTCTTTCTTAAAGATGGAAAGTCCTTCCTAAGGGCATTCTGGTGTGGTTTGGAATTGGGAACAGTCTCCGTTCCTTTATCAGCTCCAACCTACCCTGCCTTTGGAATGCTGCCCATTGGCCAGTTTTTGCCCAGCCGAGGACTTTGGGATGAGGAAGAATATGCAAATGCATTTCCAGCCAAAAGCCAGTGAAGAGCAGGGCAGCCTGTGAGAGACAGTCTGAAGTTCCCCTCATTTGCCTCATGACTGTCTCAAGGACCGACTTTGGGACCCTGAGGAGCCTGATTGGAATCCTGGTCTGCGGTGCTGGATAAAGGCCAGAAATCCTGAGGCCCCTGAGCAGAGTTCTGGCCTGCCAAGCAATTGTTCACAGCTGTGTCTACAGTGACTGCTTCCAGCAGGGCCTGCCGGGGGCGAGGCGCCCCATGTGCTTGCACCTGCTTGGCGACAATAGCCCAGGAATTTTCCCACCTCTTGGCCCGGTTGGACTTTTCTGGGGTAACCTTTGGTGGTCCAAAGAAGACCCCTCATCTGCTTTTCAACCACCGTGACAGACAGACTGAGATGGAAGAAGCCTCTCTCTCAAGGACTGAGACATGAGAAGCTCCCCCCTCCCAAGGACTGAGACTGAAAGCCCCAACACGGGGGAGCTGTGTGGGGGAGCCGACCTGACCACAGCAAGATATTTGCCTGCAAGTGTGGCCATTGGACCAAGAAGACATTGGTCCTCGCCTACTGCTGAGAACATGGACTACCTGTTACATCTATTCTTTATTGGATCTTTGTCCCCCTCAGCGGTTTCAATAGACTTTCTTCAAGATCTGTTTTCCCCCCCTCAGCAATGGACTATAACAGAATCTTGAGTTAACCAGAACCTTTGAGAGCTTCCCAACATGACTTGGTGAACTCCATCAGCTGGATTACAAGGACTTTGTCTTTCTACGTTTGCTAGCTATATCCTCTCACTCTCTCTCTCTCTCTCCTCTTTTGTCTTTTTCCTCTCCCTTAATCCCTCTATGGCATTTGCTGTGCTCATTCAATAAAGGTGCATTTGTTTGGATTAATACTGAAATCCCCACTGTGTTGTGTTTTGCACTCTGAGATCAGGAAAACGAACCATCACAGCTCCCTGCTCGCGTGAGCGGATCATGACACAGCCAGAACATCCTGTGCAGATCCAGGCTTTCAGCTGTGCCCATGGATGCTTTTGGTTCCCGCTCGGTGTAGCCGGCACGTCTCCCCTGTGACTGCTCCCGCCTCCCAGGTGGCCGTGGCTAATAGGTATGAGGCTCTGAGAGTGCACCGAAGAAGGCAGGCACGTCTGCTGGCAGTGCAGGAGAGCAGAGAGAAAGTGCCTGGCAGGACCCTGGCCAGCACCCGCTGTACCTGCTCTTTGTCAACAGTACAGGACTGGTGGGTGATGCTGCACTTGAGGTTGTCTGGGGCTCAGCAATGATGGAAAGTCTGTGTGCTTGAGTGGCTTTGTCCCTCTCACTGTGCCTTCTGTTGTCCCTGTGCTCCGCGATGTCTGCCCAGGGCTGTGTAGCTGCGTGGCACAGCTTAAGTGCAGGAGAGCCTCATTTGTTTGCCTTTTGAGATGGCTGCTTGTCATCGATGGAGAGAGACAGGAAGACTGACTCGGTGATCAGAATCCGATTTTCTTGTGGGATACAAGCATTTATATACTATTTTAGGGAGACTAGTACTGTGTACTACAATGATTAGGTTGAAGTCACTTACACGAACTTATGCATATAACAGCATCTCTTGCTTGCATTATTTAATAGGATTTTCTTTTTCTGGTAAACCTGTCTAATTAAATCTTCTTGCTATCTAGATCTAATTTTCAAAGTTCCGTTTGCTTTTGCCAAGGCATTTTATCTATCAATTCTCTTATCCTAATAAGGTCCAAAGTACTCTCTGTCTTGTGCACCCCAATATCATATCTCCCCCTTCTGTGTCAACCAAAACCACTCCTTTAATGGTCTTAATAATTAATCTCTGCACACATTGAAGCAAGCAAGGTATCATGATTAATATAATTATTATCAAAATTACCACATACATACCCATCCTAAAAAGAATCTTTTAGTTAAAAACTCCAGCCACTAAAATCTCAGGCTTGATCTTTATAAACTAAAAACATTCCTGCTGGCAGCTGCATTACTGGATTTAGAAAGTCTGCCAGAAGTGTAATTGTACTGAAAGTTTAATTCTTATAGATAGGGTGATAGGGAGAAGCATTTTTAGACTGATTCCTTCCCATGTATTTAAAATGAACACAAAAATCCAATTTCACAGAACCCAGGAATTCTAATCCTTGGGGTTCCACCAATGGTGGTTCATGAGGTTAAGGGATCCAATTTGATGTGATTTGATCTGCTTTCAAAAAAAAAAAAAATAGTGTAAAGTTCTGGAGGAGCTATATTCCCCCCTGGTTTTTTTTGCTTTTTAATAACATGTGTGTTTCTCATGATGAACATAAGAAGGTAACATCAAAGCAAAACAGTATGTAACATAACGATAAACTTTTACTAAGTAAAAATTAATCAGATAATAGATACAATTATAGCACATGAGAAATAGAATGGTGTTTTAAAACAATACATGATCAATTTCTTGAATATTGTACCATTACTTAGAGTCTGTAGTAATCGGCAAGCTTTATTTTTTTAAAGTGAGGGCTTGAAAAATCATTCTTGGGTAAGATTTCTAAGTTCATCTTAAACGGAGGTTTAGCTGTTCTAGGTCTAAATTTGGTAAGCCAAAATGACTTGAATATAATTTTCGTGCAGAAAATTTTCTCTACTAGTTAAAGCTAGGACTTGGCTAGGGTCACGGCTTTTAACCGGAAGAGTCTTTTTAATATATTTTAGAAACCTCTTAGTAGTTAGAAAAATAATAGATGTCTTATAAATAGTTCTAGGACAATAAGTGAAGGTTTGAAAAGTAGCTGGTTTTCTCATTTATCGTTAGTTAAATAGTTAGTTAATGGTACCATAGACAAATAGCAAATGAAAAAAGGAATGTTGGTTATAAAAAGACAGCAAATTCACATCACAAAATCAACACCATAATCAGGGTTACCTAATATATCAGTAAAAATGGTCCTAAGAAATTGAGGTTCTATTTCCCTAGACATATATGACATTAAAGCAAAAAAGTAAAAGAAGGCAATAAATAACTCATAACTAATTACAGTCCTAATATGGAATTATTTCTCATTCTTCAGTATTACTTATAAAAAATAAAATAGCAAAAACTGTTCTTATTTCTAGAGCAAAATATCTTATCTTGTAATTTAAAGGAGCAAATTTTGACAAAAATTCATTCAGACTTTATGTCCTTCACTTGTTATAGCAAAGGAATTATGTCTTATAACTCAAACAGGTATACTTCAACAAAACTTAAAATCAACTTCACTAAAACTTAACCTTAATAAAGTATCTCTAAAAGAACTTAAAGTTAACATTGCTGAGACTAAACAAAACTCAATCTTAACAAGAATTAACTTATTTAAACTCTATTATTACAAAAATGTTACTGAAAATTTGTCATATAACGGTTAAACATCAAAGTAAACAACATGCAAGTAAACAACTGTACTGAAAGCTTTACAATAAAATTACCTTGTTAGAACTATGGAGTAAAAAGCAAGCACCTAAAAAAGCCGACAGTGGAATTAAATCTCAAAAAATTACTACAGATAAAGTTCAAGATTTGTCTTGAATGTGAGCTAAAGAATCTTGAATTTATGACTTATCTAATTACTCTCAGTGAACCATGCAGTTTTGCTATGTTATTAATAGGTAAAAAGACACCACCTCTATACCAACACTAGAATTGTTCTAGTAACAACCCTGTTAAAAATCACAGATCACAAGTTAGAAGGTAAATCTCAACACTGGCTGGTGCCAGGCAGGTGGGGCTGCACCCCCTGCAGCAGCTTTTAAAGACTGCTTGTAGGATTGATGTAAGTTTGGCTTCGTAAGAGTAATGGCAGATAAACATTGAAGGCTAAACTAAAAGAGATTTACTTCTATTGTTCTGAGCAGAAAAAGCTGCCCATTTTTTAAAAGGTTGCAGAGTTCTCAAGTTAAAGCAATTGCTGCCAAGTGTGAGTTGTAGCTATTTCTTGTTAATAATTGCATGTTGTAATCTCCTGTTAACAGTTTCCTTTTTAATAGTGCCTCGAGCCAGCCCGCCGCTGCCCCGGCGGGGGCCCCACCTTTCGGCGTGGGCCCGCCCGTGCCGGGGGTGACCCCGGGGAGCGGGGGGGCGCTCCCGCCTCGGCGCGGGTCGCGGTCGTGCCGGGGGTACCGGCCCGGGTCGCCGTGTCCCGCGGGAGCAGCTGCTGGACGGCTCCCTTAGCCGAGCGTCGCCCTGCTGCTCCCTGGAAGAGGGCACCCAGACGCTGGAGGGGAAGGGACATCGAGTCGGCATGCAAATGACCTCATTTCCTGCATGCAACGGGATGGACCCCTCACGAAACAAAGCCAAAAACCCCTAAAACAACGAGCCAACACAAAATTGATGAATCAAAGTGATGACTAGACGTGAGGATAGAATCCAGTGTCCACCAAGGCCTTTTTACCCATCACCCTAATCTCAAAGATGTCAGCTACACACAAGACCTCAAATGTTGAAGTAAAAAGCAGCAGATTTCCTTATGTTGTCTTGAGGATGGAACTTCTAGCTCTAGTCTGCGGATCAGTGGACGAAGTTGCACTCTTCCTCCTTTTGTGAGTCGCTCCTGGGAACGCTAGTGTTATGAGCATGGACCCACCCAGAGGTTCTCCCCACCAGAGCTGATCAGTTTTAATAAAGGCATCAAGGAGGAGGAAGGTCCCCTGCCTGTGTTTATTTCAATACAGTACTAAACACTGTACCAAAAAATTATTAACAAATACATTGTTAAAAAAAAGGCAAGTAACTGGAAAACTGACCAGGGCTAGGTGTCCTTCAGGGCTTTAGATCTGTACGAACTGTGGCTTTTGATAGCTGGGCTGCTCCTTCCAAGACTTGAAAGTGCCTGGGGCACTTCAGCTGGGGACCATTGTGGGGGTGTCGAGTGTCCCAAATGACTCGTGTACAAAATTGAAATGCATCAAAATTCTCCACTCTGTTAAAAAATATTTCCCCCACAAAACCAGGGACACAGACATCACAAAAAGTTTAACTGTGGCAATCAGGCCCTGTTATTTGCACCAAGTGTTGGTTTTCCAGGCTTTCGCTCCTTCCATCCACGCCGGAGAGTCCCCGAGTCGTTAATCGCCGCTCATTGGGCTATTGGCTGCTTCAGATAACAGTCACACCGGCTCCTGTATCAATGAGTCCTGTTAGGAGTGTCTCTGCCTTTCAGAGTCCCATTGCATTGGCATGTTGGACGCTCAGAGGTAATATTTTGTGTCCATAAAATCTGTGGCACCCCTGTGGAACTGAACCCCCCCTCCCTTTATTCATCTATCAGGGGTGCAGGCAGGGGTGCTGCAGGAAAGGCTATAAGTTGAGCTATATTGCTCCCGGCCGGGACTACACAGGGCGGATGGGGGGTCCAAGCCATGATCTTTATTTCCCCAAGGGAATCAGAGTCTATAGCTCCAGGGAGAACAAACAACCCTGTTATCCAGGTGGAAGATCTGCCTATAATCAAAGCATGCATATTCTGTCCTGGCGGTCCGAAAACTCCTGTGGGAAGCAAATGGACAGATGAATCAAGCAATGTTACTGTGTCGGAGGTTGCCAGGTCCATTCCTGCGCTGCCTGGGGTGGCTGGTTGTAAGTCAGCGACAATTGCTCGGCGGGCGAGGGCAGGGCCGATTGGAAGTTCATGGTTGCTCCCAGCTGCTGCGTCGGCTGCGGAATTTGCATCCTCGTGCATCGCCGTCCCGTGCTGCGAGAGAAGTTTCCCTGCAAAGGCTGGCCATTGTGGTGGAACTTGGAGCGACATATATTAGCAAAGTGAGGGCCTTTCCAGCAGCAAGGGCATACACCCGGAGCTTTAGGTTTTTGCGTTTTTGGCAGTTTCTCCAGATTTGCCCATATCTCTCGCAGTCAAAACAAGCCACCTGTTTCCCAGGGGTTAGTTTCACGGTGGCAAAAGCGTTCGCTATGCCTTGCCCCACGGCTTGATATGTGACATCTGTGGTGTGTTTTAATGTCCCCAAGCGGTGGCACGCTTGTATCATTTGGAGTAAAGTGGGTTCAGGTTCAGGGGGTAAAGATTTTAAAAGCTGCTTACAGTCCTGGTTGGTGTTCTCGACGGCCAGTTTGAGGAGTATAATCTCCCTGGCTTGCTCGCTATTGATTTGTCTCTCCAATGTTTGTGTCAATTTGTCCACAAATTGCAAGTAAGGCTCTTGCGGACCTTGTTTGATATTCATGAAGGACTGTTGCGTAGTTTTGGCATCAGGAACCTTTAGGAATGCCAGGTGAGCTGCCCTAATATCCTGTAGGGCTTCTCTCAGTAAGGTGCCTTGGCCATTAGGCTTGGTATGCGCCCCCTCCCCCACAAGGTGGTCAATAGTTAAGGCAGCCAGGGCTTGGTTTGCATGCCATGCATACATTGCAATTAAATTTTCCAGCCCTTTTTTCCATTGTGGCATAAATATAGCATATTGTGTTGGTGTGAGCAACAGATTTGCCAAAAACTTACCATCGTGAGGAGTCATGAGGTGAGTAGTAAAGCTTGCTCTTAATAAATTACTAAAGTAGGGGGACCCCAGTCCATATTCCTGCGCAGCGGTACGTATGGCGCAGTTCCTTAACTTCCGAGTGATCTAGAGGCTCTCATTGTGGATTTTCCCCCTTCAGGCCGAATTGCACAAGGGCCACAAAGATTTCTGCAGCAGTGTCAAGGTCTCTGTCCTTAAGGGCTTTCCTTTTTATCTGTAACCAATTGTTACACGTATCCAAAGGGAGTAAGCTCGCATCTTTTTCAGGGCCAGGGTTGAAAGAGTCCAGCTCCCCTTCACTGCTAGAGTCAGTGTCTGCTGCATAAGCCATAAGTGTGCGGCGGCTCTGGGATGGCTGGCAGTGTGGCGGTGGGACTGGGGGTGGCGACCGGGCTCTATCCCTGGCACTTGCTGGGGAGGGCATGCAGACGGGAGATGGAGAGTGGGACCTGGGCAGGTTTCAATCCGGCTGGGGCCGTCTCAGGGTAGCCTCACAGGCTGTAGCCTCACAGTCTTCCCCGCAGCCTCCCACTTTTTTTAATTGCGCCCATGACTGCCTTCCAAGCAGGAAGCATTCGGAGCTCTGGCTCGTGGCCAGGCAGTGTCGCGAGGTCATAGAGCTTTACTCCGACCTTGTCCCGGAAGCGGAGACTAAATACAGAAGAAGGGGTAGCGTCGGGGACCATGTGTGACACCCATCATAAAATGACTTAAGGTCGTGCTTTGGGATGGGGGAGCGACGCCTGCCAAGAAGGGCAAGCACGGTTTCATAGACGTCTCTCTCTTTGAACATTTCCTTTCCCATTCCTTTAGTTCCCCTGGCTCACCTGTCAAAGCGCAGCAGACAGGGATTGCAGGCCCAAACGCGGTTCTCTAACCGTCACCATCAGTTCCAGGGGCTCGCCGACTCCCCGCCTGTCAGGCAGATTCATTTCCTCACACAGGGCACCAATTGTCGGCGATGGAGATAGACAGGGAGACTGACTCGGTGATCAGAATCCGATTTTCTTGTGGGATACGAGCACTTATATACTATTTTAGGGAGACTAGTAATGTATACTACAATGATTAGGTTGAAATCACATACACAAACTTATTCATGTAACAACACCTCGTGCTTACGTTGTTTAATAGGATTTTCTTTTTCTGGTAAACCTGTCTAATTAAATCTTCTTGCTATCTAGATCTAATTTTCAAAGTTCCGTTTGCTTTTGCCAAGGCATTTTATCTATCAATTCTCCTATGCTAATAAGGTCCAAAGTACTCTCTGTCTCATGCACCCCAATATTCCACTGCAGCTTTGGACTGTTCCAAAGGGGTCTACTTGGCGTTTGTCATCTGCAGGCCATTGCAGAGCAGTGGGCCACAGGCTGCTGCCAGAGCTCCAACACAACACAAGTGTGGCAGCCCAAGAATCAGTGCACGGATCTTCTGGATGTTCGGAGACATTCAGTTGCCAGAGAAACAGCAAGCAGGACCAGAGGAGCTTTGCATCTCCCTGCCACAAAACGAGGTCAGCCTGCAAATGGAGTCAGAGCAAAGGTAAGCATGTACCCGCATTCTAAAGAAGGAACTGCAGCCTACAAGAGTCCTGGAAATTTATTCTCTTTGCTTCTTTTGCCCCCTAAATCTCATTGAAGAAGTTAGGCTTTTCAGAACCAGCTAGGATGCCACCTAGAAGAAGCAGACTTGCTTTCAGTCAAAGCTTTTGAGACCAAAAGTCTGGTTTGCTTGGGTTTTCCTTGGATGCCACTTGGGTTGGCGCATTTTCTGAGTTCCCCTGGGATGCCTTGAGCACTGCCTTATGGGCTGGGAGGACATTTTCTGCTGCTTTATGAATGAGGAGAACTTCCCAGGCTTTTCTTTCGCATTAGCTGTACAGAAGGTTGAAGAGCAACGGGCATTTCCACCACCGTGTTTCTATTTCTCTCTTGGCAAAAGAGGCCCAAATGTAGACAGAGCCTACTATAGCGCCCTTGTGGTTCTCTTGCTTGCTGTGGGAAAGAGCTGTTGCTCCTGGAGGCACGTTGGCAAAGTGGCTCTGTGTTGGGACTGCCTCGTGCTGTGAAAGTCGCCAGCACGGGCACTTTTCTAAGGGCCTCTGGTAACTTTTGCCTTGCTCGCTGCAGGTCACCTGACACGTGGGTGGAGACAAGCCAGTCCTTTGGTGAGTGGCAAAGGAAGCTGAGAGGTTGCTGGCGTGTGAGAATTGTGCAGCAATTCTGCCAGCTTGGCCTGTTGCAATTGAGTGTGGAGTGCCAGCGTGGGAGGCTGAAAGAAAGGCCAACTGCCCGGTGGCATCAGCAGTAGCAAAGGGAGCCCTGGCTGTTTGCTGATTTTCCGGTGAAGAGCCTTTCAAGAGACGAAAGGCAAACGGGACGGCTCCAAGGCGTCTTTCTGCTTGTAGCCAGCAGGGAAGCTCAAATGCACAGCAAGATGGAGTAGCACCTCATGCAGCCATCTTCCTCGAGTTTTTGCGACTCAGAGTCCCACGTGTATCAAAGTCTATGATTTCCCCTACTTCTGGGTCCTTTCCCAGCTCAATAGAAAGCAGCTCCTAAGGGATTGGCTTTTGCCCATCTCTCTCACTTCTGTCTGTCTGCAGGGCTCAACAGCTGGCTCAGCAGCTCCTCCAGCTGCCTCTGTCATTGAGGAAGAGGCTGAAGAGGAGCAAAGGAACATCAAGCCTCCAGCTGCTGTCCCACCACAGCCTGAACACGCAGAGCCGGTAAGTGGCAGCTGAGCTTGGCACTGCCTTTGGTGCAGGGCCAGGCTTCCCGTTTTGGAGCAGCCCTTGTTGCTCGTGGCTGAAGATGCTGGGGGCGGTTTGCCTGCCATGACGTAGTGCTGCTTGAGGAGGGCCTAAGAAGTGCTGGCCAGTGGGTTCTGAAGTTTGACATTTAAGCTGGGATGCTGAGAGGGCCCGAGAATGTCTCTTGGGATCAGACAAGAGGCAGCATTCCATGATTCCCAGCGTAGGAGTCAGCCCCTTGTGCCCACTGTCAGTGCAGGCTGCCCGTGGTCGGTAAGCAGACGGAGCGGCCCAGAGACACAGCTGACAGCCTTGCAGGGGATCACACTGGGCCCTGGAAGGGACCTGCCCTCTCCTAATGGACTAATTAGCTTCAGGCTGTGCTTCACTTCCAGCCGGTCAAAGCAGAGTTTGGAGAGGAGAATCCTCGTCAGCCCTGCGTTGTGAAAGGCGGGTGGGTCTGGGCGGGGCTGGAAGGTGGCTCCAAAGGGCCGCTCCCTAAAGGCTGTCATAGAGAGGGGAAATCCGTGAAACAGATCAGAGAAGGGACACGCTGCGGGCTTCTGAGTGGACCGTTGCATGCAAGCTGCAGGGTGATTTCATTGCCCAGGAAAAGACAGGAGGAGGAAAGCAACAAGGCTCTAGGGCCATGCTCTGATCTCTTGCTGGATCTTGGCAGCCTCAGTGATACCTTGTTGCCAGTGTCTAGCAGAAAAGCTGCAATCGTGGAGCATGGAAGTGTCCCTGAGGGGCTGGATCCAAGTAGCCTTTGGGCTTTTCCCAAAGTTGCCTTTGAGAAGGGGACATGGGAAACGCCCTAGCTGGAGAGGCCCGGCGGTGGCTGACAGCACCTTCCCAAGGCCTTGCTTTTGCCGTGCGTTCCACAGGGCATCTGTGCCAGCCACCCTTCTGACGGGCAATCCTTTCTTGTCCCAGCTCAAGACGGGCTCTGCAATTCAACCTGGTGCCGCTGGACCAGCATGGCCTGCAGCAGCCAGCTCGCCCCCCGCTGCTGGCACTTCCTGCAGCAGCGCAGCCCAGCAGCTCGAGATGAGGGAGGAGCAGGGCCTGAAGACACTGAGTACGTCTCGTACATTTCTTGTCTGCCAGAGCAGTGTGTTGTGTGCGTGTCTGGGTGTAGGCTGCGCCAGAAGTTGCCCCTCGGTCTCAAAGGCACTTAGGCCCCTCTGCAGAAGCTGTTGTTGTGCTTTGAGGCAGTGCGGCAGCGCTCAGGGAGTTCCTGCTGCCTATGAGAGTGGCTGGGCCTGGCTTGGCTCTGCCTAGGCTGCCTACTGTGCCAAAGACAAAAGCTGAGCATTTTCTGCTTCAGCAGAAGGCTGGCACCAAGCTAGTGACTAGGCCCCAGGGAGCTCTTCTGACCCCAGCCGTTTTCTGGCTATCCTTCTTACTCCTACTCAGGATCAGACATTTTGTGCCCCTGGCAGTGGACCTGCCAGTGATTCTGGACACTTGGATCCCAAGTGCTGTGGGGATGCCCGGAGGCAGACGAGGAGACCAGGACGTCGGTGCAGAGGCCGGGTCTGGCGCTGAGTGCAGAAGGCGGCTGGTCAGGGACAGCCCAGGAGCTGATCCTGCAGCTGCTGCTCCAGTGCTGCTCCACCAGCGTTCCAGCAAGGGCTGCAGGAGCAGGAGACAATGACAGTTGCTATGGGCACAGCCCAACATTCCATCTAGAACCCCAGGGGAGCCATGGGACAGAAAGAGGCATGGGCTGCCTCTGGCCCTTGTACTTCTTCTGCTGCAAGTTTGCTCTGAGAAGCTTCCCATGGGGCCTTTTCTCCTCAGTCGTCTGATGAGACGGGCAAAAGCAGTGCAGGGACAGCCCTGGGTCTTCCCGGTGCTTCTCTGCAAGGTGCCTCCAGCTGAACGGGCACAGGAGCCTGCCTCTGTGCAAGGGCCCAGACCTCATCTCCTGCCCTGGAGAACCAGAAGGGCTCCTCCCACTGGCTCTCCTCCAGCTCTGAGAGGAGCTGGAATTTGCAAGTTGTCCAGCGCAGAGCCAACTCCAGAGCTTCCTCTCAAAGTGGAGCCATTCATCCTGCCCCCTTTCTCAATTCTCCTTTTGCTGCCCAATAATGTCACTGCATGTTTTCCCTCCTTTGGGCCTCTGAGCTGGTCTCTCACCTCATCACTCCTCCCTTGAAACTTGGAGAAACAGGATGTTTTTCAGGGCAACTGATGGGGACACACCCACACACACACACACAGGGACAGCACACGGGCATTTCTCTAGCAAACATTCATGCAGAATTTCTATAGCCCTCTTCCAGCTCCCTTGGAGAAGCTCGGTGTTTGTCCCCAAAAGACTCTGCCATTCCTCTAAGAAAGCAACACTAACAGAATTCCCTTTCCACACTGCTGGCCTTCACATTGGTTTTAATGCCTAGATCCCAGCTATGACAAAACCCAGGCAGCTTTGCTGCTTTCCTGCCTGTCGTTAAGGAAAAGCAAATCTTGCTTCAGTCCCAATCTTGCTTCCTTCCCAGCCTGCACGTTACCCACTGGCCAGCAAACTGAGGGGGCAGCTGGAACAAGTCCCACTGCAAGGCAGATACTTTGTAGCATCCAAAGCCCACCTGCACCGCCTCCATCAGACAAGGGCAAGCTTCCCTCGGCTTCCCAGAAGCAGCCTGGCAATTGCCCCCTCCCTCGCCCCCTCTCCACCCTCCACAGCCCCTGCCACCAAAGCCTTGCTAGGCAGGGCCATTTGCTGGCCTCGAAGAAAGAGTGCCTTTGATTCTTCTTTGGCGCAAGTGCCCGAGCTGTGAGAAGTCAGAGGATAATGATCACACCCGCTCTGCTTTAGCTAAGGAGATTGCTGGAGGCCCAGAGCGGGACACTGGTCCTTTCGAGAGAAACTGAAACTGAACTAGCCATGCCTTTGTGGCGCATGCGGATAGGAATTGGATAGAATCGGAGGGCTTAGAAACGTCCTCCAAGGTGGTCAGCTCCATCAGTCCCCCAAAATGAAACAAAGTTATGTTACTGGGCTCCAAAAAGGACTAAAGCCGCTGCTTTTATGCCAGAAAATATGGTGAGACCAGACCACTCATCTAGATCCAATTCCGTGAATTAAACAAAGCCTCCCTTTCCACTCCCAGCTGAGATGTTGAGGAATCAAAGGCTGAAGCCCCAGCCTTATTTCACTGGCAGTAAAGGAGACACACCTCAGTAAGTCCTGCCAGCTGAGCAAGGGGCTGGGCCTGGGGGAGGTGGCGCCTGCCCAGATTCTTCTCTCAGGGCAAGTGCCGTCTTTGCAACACCAGGCAAATGGAACAAACATTGCCGGAGTGTTTTCATACAGACAGAAAGACAAAATGGAACAAACTTTGGTTTAATGATAAAGACCCATTGGCTCTCAACAAAGGCAAAAATGACAAAAGGCAGAGCATAGACAACAACCAACCTTTGAAATTTATTGATAAATCTAATAAAACTAATGAATCTTAAATAATACTAATGGATCTTAACGACTAAATTGAGGAGATTCCTATCATGTCAACTAACTAAGTAGAAGATTAAACTACCCTAAAAGCTTAAAAAACAGTCCTATTCCTATCTAGTCCTATTGATACCTAACTCTTGCTAGCCCTGGACAACCTGCAGGGTTGTCTAATTTCAAAGTCTTTTCTTCTTGGGGAGAGGCTCTGCTGCCTTCCGAGGCCGATGTCTTCTCCTGTGTTTGTTCCTTTCCTTCACGGTTTCAAACACCCTGCAAGATAGGAAACAAACCATCCATTGCTCACTTTAGTACACACCATGAAACCAAGTGCCGAGATCTCCGTTTGAGTAGGAATTTCTGTCTTTTCGGGCAGTGGCACATTTGTGAATTGATCAGCACCATGAGTCTGATGGTTCTACTTTCAATGCCTTGAAATGTCTTCCTCCTTTTGCTGCATCCTCTTTTGAATTTGATCAGCAGCATCAAACCAAGCTTTGATGGATCTATTCCTACTTGTATGAACTGTGTCTTGTTGGGGCACGGCAAGGTTTCATTGTGAAGGCTGGGTTTTACCTAAGCTCTTTGGGTTTGAGGTGGGTGTTAAGCTTGACCACGGCTGCCGGGGGCGATGCTGCAAGTGCCCCCAGCTTCCCCTGCGGTGCCTTTGAAAAGGGTCAGCCCGTTTTAGTCCAAAGGCGCAGCTTTGAGCAGAAAGAGGAGGAACTTACGCACCGTTTGCACTGCCCGCAGGGAAAGGGGCCTCCCGCCGAGCGGGGCGGCTGGCGCGCTTGGCAGCAGGGACACTCGGCGCTGCGAGCCCTCTTGCGGCTTCTCTTCCCTGTCTCCCCGTTCTCCTTTCTGGGAGGGCTTTTCCTCCTCTTTGCTTTGCCCACACTCTGGAAATCAAAGAGTCCTTATCAATGCTTCCTTCCTCTCACAAAGCTGGAAACCAGAGCATCCAGCACAAAAATCTATCGGCCTAAGCAAATCCTTCCAGACCCTCAAGAGCTGAGAAAACGGCTGCCTTTGCCAATGGGCTGCGGCGGGCTGCCAACCCAGAGCTTGGAGGAAAATACTCCTCTTTTCTACAGGCCAAAGGGGTGGGATAAATACCTGCCTATTTAGAGCTCTACATTTCTTATTTCTACCTTTCTGCCTAACATCTATTTCTCTCTGCTTTTCCTCCACAAATGTCTAGGCAATGGCATTTAAATTCAGTCCAATTAGGGTAGACACATGGTTAGCCATTTTCTAGTCCCCAAAATAATCTCCCTCCCTGTCTCTCTCTCTCTCTCTCTCTCTCTCACATGATGTGAAGCAAATTGCTCTTTGCCGGTAAGGAAAGTTTTAGGGGAGCCACGGCACCGGCAGCTCCTTCTTGGGGAGTATGCTGCGATGCTAGAAAAACTCCCTGAAAATCTGCAGCATATCCACAAAGGCAGCCTGGATTGCTGATGTCAGCAAGCAGTGGGGAATTAAGGGTCTGATTGGAGTCAGCGAGGGTGCCAGCCCTTGAGAAGCCCATCTGTAGAGAGTCAAAGCCCATTTTGGTGGCGCTGCTGCTTTCTTGGGTCAAAGTTAGGCTCCAGAATTGCATATACTTCAGGGCAGCAGCACAAGGAAGCCCCGGGCAGCATCTGCTGTGCCTATCCCAGCGCATGGGACGATGTGATCCTGGCAAAGGGGCGTCTGGCATGGCTCGCCAGCAGCTTTTCTCCCCTTCTGCCAGTTTCTCGACCTTCCTGGCACGTCTCGATTTTCTTGCCCCTCACCTGAGCCAGAGTGCTGGCAAGTTTATGCTCCTTTTTCCAGGAGTAGTAGTACTCCACACACTGTGCCACGGTCTTAGTCTGGATCTGTTGTGAAGAGAAAAAGAAGGAGTCGAAAATGGTGTCGGGTGCACTGGGGAAAAAGTAGAATATGGAGTGAACTAGGAAGGAAAAGCATGAAGTAAATGGAGTAGGGTGTAAAATGAAATCAACATGGGGAAAGAGAGGCATCATGCAATGTCTTAAACCGTGTATTCTGCTAGGTGGTAATACACGCAATGCACAGATCAACAACAAATCCATCTAGCACAGTTCTTCTTTCCCCGCTTCCCTCCAGTTATGCCAGCACACCGTCTTGTGGAAGCAGCAGCAGACCTGTGCGACAAGTCTGACAGAAGAAAGCTTCATCTTCCAAAAGAGCTTGGAGAAAAGGGCTGGAGAGGCAGGATCATCCTTTTGACACAGGCTTTTGATGTCCCCTTTTGTTACTTCTTGAAGATACTTGGTACTTGAGAAGAGAGAGACTGAAGCCCAGTGCTTGTTCCCAGAAATAACCAAGCTTTCCTCCTGACGATCTGCTCGGGTAAAGAATGTCCCGTGGCTTTACCTGCTTCTGGATGAGATGAAAATCCTTGCCGTAGGTGTGGAAAGCCTTTTGGAAGGACTCCTTCTCCTCCGGTGTCCATCTATCAGAGCCTGGCAAGAAAAAGCAGCGGGTAGTAAACGCATCCCTTGATCCACACCAAGTAGATCCCACTGGCTGCCGAAAGAAAATGGTGGCAGGCCGTCATTCACGTGTGTGTACGTGTCTGCTCCCTCAGAAGGTCATGAAGACAAGAGCAGGCATTGCCCGGGGAGAAGGATTGGAAAAGAAGTAAAGCTGAAGGACTAGATGCTGGTGCTTCCCCACCCGCAGAGGAGACAAGACCTTGTGCTGGTGTTAAGCACAATTGCTTTAAGCAGAAACCCTTGCCACAACAATGAAGGGGACGGCAGCATCTGTCAGGGACGCAAGAAGCTCTGCTTTGCTTACCTGCGTAATGATAATCAGCCATGGGGTGGCCTTGAGGTGTTGCAGGCCCCTCTGAGAGCAGCATCTCCAGAGCCTCCTACAAGATCAAGAGGGAAAAGGCTTTAGCCGCCCCACCACATTAAAAATGAGCCAAAAAATCACAGGTGCTGCCTTGCAGCTACTTTGCCTCTCCAGACATTCAAGCGACTGTATCCCATGTGGGTGAAACACTGTCATTTGCTCCAAGTCCCTGGTTTTTGCTGCCCAACCCTTTGATCCTGGTCCCCGAGAGTGGCCTTTTGCTCACCAACCTAAGGATTTTGCTGCTCCTGCAGCCAGAATGGCCTCAGCTGACTGAGGCTTCTGGGAATTTCCCCTCCAAATGTCTTAGAGAAGCCAGCTCTCCAGGCCATTTACAAGGCAGCAGGACCTTCCGCCGCCGCCGCCGCCTCCAGGAGGGAGATTCTCCCTGCTGGAGCCCTTTGGGCTCAGCCCTGACGCAGCTGGAGGAGACACAGCAGGCAGCAAGTGCTCTGCTCCCTGTTAAGACCCTTCTTCAAAGAGCAGCCAGGAAAGGCTGTCCCAGTGCCCGGGCCCTCTGCATTCCCTGTGCCCTCTTCTCTGCGCCCAAACAGCCGCTTCTTACCGGAACGCTGCCGCGTGCCCGGTGCAGGCAGTGCAGGGCGCGCTCCAGGTTAGCTGCTGCCCCGGGAATGCCACGGGAGCTGGCCATGTCCAACAGTTCTCTTACTGCAAGCACAACAAAAAACCCACCGAAAGTCAGCCTTGAGGCCAGCAAGGGCAAAGACTGCCATGCAAGGCAGAAGGAAAGGCCGGGAGCTAAAGACAGCAGCTTGCAGAGTATGAAAAGGAGAGCAAAGCCAGGGCCAGCTGAACCAAGGGCCCACGCAGTGCTGGCTCTCCCTCCAAAGCAGCTTCTGTAAGAAGAAGTGGGGGCCAATCTCCGCTCTTCCAGTGGCAGACGGCCCTGACCAATTTGGAGAGCAAGGTGCTTGCTCTTGCTCCTTGCCTCTAACACTTCTACATGGGAAGATGGGCGAGACAAGGAGAGAAGCAGAGCCTGCAAAAGGCTGCCTTTTTACGCAAAAGGAGCCTTTTAAAGACCCAAGTAGCTCAGGGGTGGAAGAAAAGCTTGAAGCAAAGCTACCTCTGTCAGGTTTTTCCATGTCAGAGTCATCCTCCCCCCAGGGCTTCCAGACCAGGGTTGCAGGCTCTTCATCCTCACTTGGTGCTCTGCTCTGCAGCTCTGGCAGCTCAGCCTGAAAGTCGCTGCCAACATTGATGTGTCTAAAGGAAGAAGGAGGTGGAGGTGAGAAAGGCAAGTGGTCAAGAGAGCCTTCCTGTGCACCCACAGGCTTGAACCAATGCCACCCTGACTCTGAAAGAGCAGTTCTCCTCCTCGCCATTCCTCCAGTTTGCTGTCCTTTAACCCTATGCCAAAACTCACGGCTGAATCTGGGCTCTTGCTTTCCTTTTCATTGTGCCTCTCCTTTCCACCTGAAAGAGATCAAAGCAATGCTCCAGTTAAAAATCCTTCCTTCTCATCCTCATCATTGCAAAGCCCGAGCTCCTGTGTCCCAGCTCCTTTCTCTTTGCCGCCTTTTTGACATGGAATGTCCTAGGCAGGACCCTCTAGCAGTCAGCAGCTTCCTCAGGAGGGCAAGCACAAGGCCATGCACTACTCTCTTCACTCCGGGGCCACTGAGAAGAGCACAGACAATGGCAGGGGAGATGTGCCAGTGCAGGCTTAGGTTGGATAGAAGGAAAAGGTTCTTCAGCCAGAGGCTGCTTGGGCACTGCAACAGCCTCCCCAGGGAAGGGGGCACAGCACCAAGCCTGACTGAGCTCCAAAAGTGTTTGGACACTGCTCTTGGGCACAGGCTGTGATTGTTGAGGCTGCCCTGGGCAGGCCCTGGACTTGGGCTCAGTGATCTTTGAGAATCCCTTCCAAGCCAGGAAATTCTGTGCTACTGTGATTGTGCTCTTGAGGAGATGGCATTTGACGGCCGCCCCTGAGCATGAGGTAGAACCAGCCCTACGTGCACTGGAAAAAGAATCTATAAAGATATTAAAATAGCATGGATCTATAAGCCATGGAACTACGTAAGTATATAAGAATTGCTGATCCCAGATGGTTTTTGAAGTTGAAAGCCTGTGTTTGAGGAGAAGCCCAGTCAAATGCTTCTATGCCCTGAACGACAGGGATGCCAGAGGAGAAGTGCCATCATTCTGGTGTTTGAAGCTTTGGAGCGGGTGTGAGCAGAGTCAGGGCATAAGGGGATTTGTTGACACTGAAGCCCTGAAGTGCTCAGCCACAAACAATTTGTTTTGGGGTCAGCACAAGATAGTTTGAGGACTGAAATGGGTGCCAAGAACTTTTAATCAGGTCATCCGTGGACGAGGATCTGCAACTGCACTGGGACACCTCTCTAGGTCCTCTATGGAAAGGTCTGTGTTTCCCCTGGAGGCAACATGATTCCTTCAGAAGCTGCAGCCTGCTTTCACGTGGAAGCTCGTCTGGGGAAAGTGAGCACGCAGCCTGTGTGTCGTGCTTGGTGGGAGAGGCAGCTGGAGCCTCCTGCCCCTGTGCTAGTGCTTTGAGGGCAAACGGGGATTTTCTTACCTTGGACGGTTCCCAAGTGCTCTGGGGACGCCCGGAGGCAGACGAGGAGACCAGGACGTCGGTGCAGAGGCCGGGTCTGGCGCTGAGTGCAGAAGGCGGCTGGTCAGGGACAGCCCAGGAGCTGATCCTGCAGCTGCTGCTCCAGCGCTGCTCCACCAGCGTTCCAGCAAGGGCCGCAGGAGCAGGAGACAACGACAGTTGCTATGGGCACAGCCCAACATTCCATCTAGAACCCCAGGGGAGCCATGGGACAGAAAGAGGCATGGGCCGCCTCTGGCCCTTGTACTTCTTCTGCTGCAAGTTTGCTCTGAGAAGCTTCCCATGGGGCCTTTTCTCCTCAGTCGTCTGATGAGACGGGCAAAAGCAGTGCAGGGACAGCCCTGGGTCTTCCCGGTGCTTCTCTGCAAGGTGCCTCCAGCTGAACGTGCACAGGAGCCTGCCTCTGTGCAAGGGCCCAGACCTCATCTCCTGCCCTGGAGAACCAGAAGGGCTCCTCCCACTGGCTCTCCTCCAGCTCTGAGAGGAGCTGGAATTTGCAAGTTGTCCAGCGCAGAGCCAACTCCAGAGCTTCCTCTCAAAGTGGAGCCATTCATCCTGCCCCCTTTCTCAATTCTCCTTTTGCTGCCCAATAATGTCACTGCATGTTTTCCCTCCTTTGGGCCTCTGAGCTGGTCTCTCACCTCATCACTCCTCCCTTGAAACTTGGAGAAACAGGATGTTTTTCAGGGCAACTGATGGGGACACACACACACACACAGGGACAGCACACGGGCATTTCTCTAGCAAACATTCATGCAGAATTTCTATAGCCCTCTTCCAGCTCCCTTGGAGAAGCTCGGTGTTTGTCCCCAAAAGACTCTGCCATTCCTCTAAGAAAGCAACACTAACAGAATTCCCTTTCCACACTGCTGGCCTTCACATTGGTTTTAATGCCTAGATCCCAGATATGACAAAACCCAGGCAGCTTTGCTGCTTTCCTGCCTGTCGTTAAGGAAAAGCAAATCTTGCTTCAGTCCCAATCTTGCTTCCTTCCCAGCCTGCACGTTAGCCACTGGCCAGCAAACTGAGGGGGCAGCTGGAACAAGTCCCACTGCAAGGCAGATACTTTGTAGCATCCAAAGCCCACCTGCACCGCCTCCATCAGACAAGGGCAAGCTTCCCTCGGCTTCCCAGAAGCAGCCTGGCAATTGCCCCCTCCCTCGCCCCCTCTCCACCCTCCACAGCCCCTGCCACCAAAGCCTTGCTAGGCAGGGCCATTTGCTGGCCTCGAAGAAAGAGTGCCTTTGATTCTTCTTTGGCGCAAGTGCCCGAGCTGTGAGAAGTCAGAGGATAATGATCACACCCGCTCTGCTTTAGCTAAGGAGATTGCTGGAGGCCCAGAGCGGGACACTGGTCCTTTCGAGAGAAACTGAAACTGAACTAGCCATGCCTTTGTGGCGCATGCGGATAGGAATTGGATAGAATCGGAGGGCTTAGAAACGTCCTCCAAGGTGGTCAGCTCCATCAGTCCCCCAAAATGAAACAAAGTTATGTTGCTGGGCTCCAAAAAGGACTAAAGCCGCTGCTTTTATGCCAGAAAATATGGTGAGACCAGACCACTCATCTAGATCCAATTCCGTGAATTAAACAAAGCCTCCCTTTCCACTCCCAGCTGAGATGTTGAGGAATCAAAGGCTGAAGCCCCAGCCTTATTTCACTGGCAGTAAAGGAGACACACCTCAGTAAGTCCTGCCAGCTGAGCAAGGGGCTGGGCCTGGGGGAGGTGGCGCCTGCCCAGATTCTTCTCTCAGGGCAAGTGCCGTCTTTGCAACACCAGGCAAATGGAACAAACATTGCCGGAGTGTTTTCATACAGACAAAAAGACAAAATGGAACAAACTTTGGTTTAATGATAAAGACCCATTGGCTCTCAACAAAGGCAAAATGACAAAAGGCAGAGCATAGACAACACCCAACCTTTGAAATTTATTGATAAATCTAATAAAACTATTGAATCTTGAATAATACTAATGGATCTTAACGACTAAATTGAGGAGATTCCTATCATGTCAACTAACTAAGTAGAAGATTAAACTACCCTAAAAGCTTAAAAAACAGTCCTATTCCTATCTAGTCCTATTGATACCTAACTCTTGCTAGCCCTGGACAACCTGCAGGGTTGTCTAATTTGGTCTTTTCTTCTTGGCGAGAGGCTCTGCTGCCTTCCGAGGCCGATGTCTTCTCCTGTGGTTGTTCCTTTCCTTCACGGTTTCAAACACCCTGCAAGATAGGAAACAAACCATCCATTGCTCACTTTAGTACACACCATGAAACCAAGTGCCGAGATCTCCGTTTGAGTAGGAATTTCTGTCTTTTCGGGCAGTGGCACATTTGTGAATTGATCAGCACCATGAGTCTGATGGTTCTACTTTCAATGCCTTGAAATGTCTTCCTCCTTTTGCTGCATCCTCTTTTGAATTTGATCAGCAGCATCAAACCAAGCTTTGATGGATCTATTCCTACTTGTATGAACTGTGTCTTGTTGGGGCACGGCAAGGTTTCATTGTGAAGGCTGGGTTTTACCTAAGCTCTTTGGGTTTGAGGTGGGTGTTAAGCTTGACCACGGCTGCCGGGGGCGATGCTGCAAGTGCCCCCAGCTTCCCCTGCGGTGCCTTTGAAAAGGGTCAGCCTGTTTTAGTCCAAAGGCGCAGCTTTGAGCAGAAAGAGGAGGAACTTACGCACCGTTTGCACTGCCCGCAGGGAAAGGGGCCTCCCGCCGAGCGGGGCGGCTGGCGCGCTTGGCAGCAGGGACACTCGGCGCTGCGAGCCCTCTTGCGGCTTCTCTTCCCTGTCTCCCCGTTCTCCTTTCTGGGAGGGCTTTTCCTCCTCTTTGCTTTGCCCACACTCTGGAAATCAAAGAGTCCTTATCAATGCTTCCTTCCTCTCACAAAGCTGGAAATCAGAGCATCCAGCACAAAAATCTATCGGCCTAAGCAAATCCTTCCAGACCCTCAAGAGCTGAGAAAACGGCTGCCTTTGCCAATGGGCTGCGGCGGGCTGCCAACCCAGAGCTTGGAGGAAAATACTCCTCTTTTCTACAGGCCAAAGGGGTGGGATAAATACCTGCCTATTTAGAGCTCTACATTTCTTATTTCTACCTTTCTGCCTAACATCTATTTCTCTCTGCTTTTCCTCCACAAATGTCTAGGCAATGGCATTTAAATTCAGTCCAATTAGGGTAGACACATGGTTAGCCATTTTCTAGTCCCCAAAATAATCTCCCTCCCTGTCTCTCTCTCTCTCTCTCTCTCTCACATGATGTGAAGCAAATTGCTCTTTGCCGGTAAGGAAAGTTTTAGGGGAGCCACGGCACCGGCAGCTCCTTCTTGGGGAGTATGCTGCGATGCTAGAAAAACTCCCTGAAAATCTGCAGCATATCCACAAAGGCAGCCTGGATTGCTGATGTCAGCAAGCAGTGGGGAATTAAGGGTCTGATTGGAGTCAGCGAGGGTGCCAGCCCTTGAGAAGCCCATCTGTAGAGAGTCAAAGCCCATTTTGGTGGCGCTGCTGCTTCCTTGGGTCAAAGTTAGGCTCCAGAATTGCATACTTCAGGGCAGCAGCACAAGGAAGCCCCGGGCAGCATCTGCTGTGCCTTTCCCAGCGCATGGGACGATGTGATCCTGGCAAAGGGGCGTCTGGCATGGCTCGCCAGCAGCTTTTCTCCCCTTCTGCCAGTTTCTCGACCTTCCTGGCACGTCTCGATTTTCTTGCCCCTCACCTGAGCCAGAGTGCTGGCAAGTTTATGCTCCTTTTTCCAGGAGTAGTAGTACTCCACACACTGTGCCACGGTCTTAGTCTGGATCTGTTGTGAAGAGAAAAAGAAGGAGTCGAAAATGGTGTCGGGTGCACTGGGGAAAAAGTAGAATATGGAGTGAACTAGGAAGGAAAAGCATGAAGTAAATGGAGTAGGGTGTAAAATGAAATCAACATGGGGAAAGAGAGGCATCATGCAATGTCTTAAACCGTGTATTCTGCTAGGTGGTAATACACGCAATGCACAGATCAACAACAAATCCATCTAGCACAGTTCTTCTTTCCCCGCTTCCCTCCAGTTATGCCAGCACACCGTCTTGTGGAAGCAGCAGCAGACCTGTGCGACAAGTCTGACAGAAGAAAGCTTCATCTTCCAAAAGAGCTTGGAGAAAAGGGCTGGAGAGGCAGGATCATCCTTTTGACACAGGCTTTTGATGTCCCCTTTTGTTACTTCTTGAAGATACTTGGTACTTGAGAAGAGAGAGACTGAAGCCCAGTGCTTGTTCCCAGAAATAACCAAGCTTTCCTCCTGACGATCTGCTCGGGTAAAGAATGTCCCGTGGCTTTACCTGCTTCTGGATGAGATGAAAATCCTTGCCGTAGGTGTGGAAAGCCTTTTGGAAGGACTCCTTCTCCTCAGGTGTCCATCTATCAGAGCCTGGCAAGAAAAAGCAGCGGGTAGTAAACGCATCCCTTGATCCACACCAAGTAGATCCCACTGGCTGCCGAAAGAAAATGGTGGCAGGCCGTCATTCACGTGTGTGTACGTGTCTGCTCCCTCAGAAGGTCATGAAGACAAGAGCAGGCATTGCCCGGGGAGAAGGATTGGAAAAGAAGTAAAGCTGAAGGACTAGATGCTGGTGCTTCCCCACCCGCAGAGGAGACAAGACCTTGTGCTGGTGTTAAGCACAATTGCTTTAAGCAGAAACCCTTGCCACAACAATGAAGGGGACGGCAGCATCTGTCAGGGACGCAAGAAGCTCTGCTTTGCTTACCTGCGTAATGATAATCAGCCATGGGGTGGCCTTGAGGTGTTGCAGGCCCCTCTGAGAGCAGCATCTCCAGAGCCTCCTGCAAGATCAAGAGGGAAGAGGCTTTAGCCGCCCCACCACATTAAAAATGAGCCAAAAAATCACAGGTGCTGCCTTGCAGCTACTTTGCCTCTCCAGACATTCAAGCGACTGTATCCCATGTGGGTGAAACACTGTCATTTGCTCCAAGTCCCTGGTTTTTGCTGCCCAACCCTTTGATCCTGGTCCCCGAGAGTGGCCTTTTGCTCACCAACCTAAGGATTTTGCTGCTCCTGCAGCCAGAATGGCCTCAGCTGACTGAGGCTTCTGGGAATTTCCCCTCCAAATGTCTTAGAGAAGCCAGCTCTCCAGGCCATTTACAAGGCAGCAGGACCTTCCGCCGCCGCCGCCGCCTCCAGGAGGGAGATTCTCCCTGCTGGAGCCCTTTGGGCTCAGCCCTGACGCAGCTGGAGGAGACACAGCAGGCAGCAAGTGCTCTGCTCCCTGTTAAGACCCTTCTTCAAAGAGCAGCCAGGAAAGGCTGTCCCAGTGCCCGGGCCCTCTGCATTCCCTGTGCCCTCTTCTCTGCGCCCAAACAGCCGCTTCTTACCGGAACGCTGCCGCGTGCCCGGTGCAGGCAGTGCAGGGCGCGCTCCAGGTTAGCTGCTGCCCCGGGAATGCCACGGGAGCTGGCCATGTCCAACAGTTCTCTTACTGCAAGCACAACAAAAAACCCACCGAAAGTCAGCCTTGAGGCCAGCAAGGGCAAAGACTGCCATGCAAGGCAGAAGGAAAGGCCGGGAGCTAAAGACAGCAGCTTGGAGAGTATGAAAAGGAGAGCAAAGCCAGGGCCAGCTGAACCAAGGGCCCACGCAGTGCTGGCTCTCCCTCCAAAGCAGCTTCTGTAAGAAGAAGTGGGGGCCAATCTCCGCTCTTCCAGTGGCAGACGGCCCTGACCAATTTGGAGAGCAAGGTGCTTGCTCTTGCTCCTTGCCTCTAACACTTCTACATGGGAAGATGGGCGAGACAAGGAGAGAAGCAGAGCCTGCAAAAGGCTGCCTTTTTACGCAAAAGGAGCCTTTTAAAGACCCAAGTAGCTCAGGGGTGGAAGAAAAGCTTGAAGCAAAGCTACCTCTGTCAGGTTTTTCCATGTCAGAGTCATCCTCCCCCCAGGGCTTCCAGACCAGGGTTGCAGGCTCTTCATCCTCACTTGGTGCTCTGCTCTGCAGCTCTGGCAGCTCAGCCTGAAAGTCGCTGCCAACATTGATGTGTCTAAAGGAAGAAGGAGGTGGAGGTGAGAAAGGCAAGTGGTCAAGAGAGCCTTCCTGTGCACCCACAGGCTTGAACCAATGCCACCCTGACTCTGAAAGAGCAGTTCTCCTCCTCGCCATTCCTCCAGTTTGCTGTCCTTTAACCCTATGCCAAAACTCACGGCTGAATCTGGGCTCTTGCTTTCCTTTTCATTGTGCCTCTCCTTTCCACCTGAAAGAGATCAAAGCAATGCTCCAGTTAAAAATCCTTCCTTCTCATCCTCATCATTGCAAAGCCCGAGCTCCTGTGTCCCAGCTCCTTTCTCTTTGCCGCCTTTTTGACATGGAATGTCCTAGGCAGGACCCTCTAGCAGTCAGCAGCTTCCTCAGGAGGGCAAGCACAAGGCCATGCACTACTCTCTTCACTCCCGGGGCCACTGAGAAGAGCCCAGACAATGGCAGGGGAGATGTGCCAGTGCAGGCTTAGGTTGGATAGAAGGAAAAGGTTCTTCAGCCAGAGGCTGCTTGGGCACTGCAACAGCCTCCCCAGGGAAGGGGGCACAGCACCAAGCCTGACTGAGCTCCAAAAGTGTTTGGACACTGCTCTTGGGCACAGGCTGTGATTGTTGAGGCTGCCCTGGGCAGGCCCTGGACTTGGGCTCAGTGATCTTTGAGAATCCCTTCCAAGCCAGGAAATTCTGTGCTACTGTGATTGTGCTCTTGAGGAGATGGCATTTGACGGCCGCCCCTGAGCATGAGGTAGAACCAGCCCTACGTGCACTGGAAAAAGAATCTATAAAGATATTAAAATAGCATGGATCTATAAGCCATGGAACTACGTCAGTATATAAGAATTGCTGATCCCAGATGGTTTTTGAAGTTGAAAGCCTGTGTTTGAGGAGAAGCCCAGTCAAATGCTTCTATGCCCTGAAGGACAGGGATGCCAGAGGAGAAGTGCCATCATTCTGGTGTTTGAAGCTTTGGAGCGGGTGTGAGCAGAGTCAGGGCATAAGGGGATTTGTTGACACTGAAGCCCTGAAGTGCTCAGCCACAAACAATTTGTTTTGGGGTCAGCACAAGATAGTTTGAGGACTGAAATGGGTGCCAAGAACTTTTAATCAGGTCATCCGTGGACGAGGATCTGCAACTGCACTGGGACACCTCTCTAGGTCCTCTATGGAAAGGTCTGTGTTTCCCCTGGAGGCAACATGATTCCTTCAGAAGCTGCAGCCTGCTTTCACGTGGAAGCTCGTCTGGGGAAAGTGAGCACGCAGCCTGTGTGTCGTGCTTGGTGGGAGAGGCAGCTGGAGCCTCCTGCCCCTGTGCTAGTGCTTTGAGGGCAAACGGGGATTTTCTTACCTTGGACGGTTCCCAAGTGCTCTGGGGATGCCCGGAGGCAGACGAGGAGACCAGGACGTCGGTGCAGAGGCCGGGTCTGGCGCTGAGTGCAGAAGGCGGCTGGTCAGGGACAGCCCAGGAGCTGATCCTGCAGCTGCTGCTCCAGCGCTGCTCCACCAGCGTTCCAGCAAGGGCCGCAGGAGCAGGAGACAACGACAGTTGCTATGGGCACAGCCCAACATTCCATCTAGAACCCCAGGGGAGCCATGGGACAGAAAGAGGCATGGGCCGCCTCTGGCCCTTGTACTTCTTCTGCTGCAAGTTTGCTCTGAGAAGCTTCCCATGGGGCCTTTTCTCCTCAGTCGTCTGATGAGACGGGCAAAAGCAGTGCAGGGACAGCCCTGGGTCTTCCCGGTGCTTCTCTGCAAGGTGCCTCCAGCTGAACGTGCACAGGAGCCTGCCTCTGTGCAAGGGCCCAGACCTCATCTCCTGCCCTGGAGAACCAGAAGGGCTCCTCCCACTGGCTCTCCTCCAGCTCTGAGAGGAGCTGGAATTTGCAAGTTGTCCAGCGCAGAGCCAACTCCAGAGCTTCCTCTCAAAGTGGAGCCATTCATCCTGCCCCCTTTCTCAATTCTCCTTTTGCTGCCCAATAATGTCACTGCATGTTTTCCCTCCTTTGGGCCTCTGAGCTGGTCTCTCACCTCATCACTCCTCCCTTGAAACTTGGAGAAACAGGATGTTTTTCAGGGCAACTGATGGGGACACACACACACACACAGGGACAGCACACGGGCATTTCTCTAGCAAACATTCATGCAGAATTTCTATAGCCCTCTTCCAGCTCCCTTGGAGAAGCTCGGTGTTTGTCCCCAAAAGACTCTGCCATTCCTCTAAGAAAGCAACACTAACAGAATTCCCTTTCCACACTGCTGGCCTTCACATTGGTTTTAATGCCTAGATCCCAGATATGACAAAACCCAGGCAGCTTTGCTGCTTTCCTGCCTGTCGTTAAGGAAAAGCAAATCTTGCTTCAGTCCCAATCTTGCTTCCTTCCCAGCCTGCACGTTAGCCACTGGCCAGCAAACTGAGGGGGCAGCTGGAACAAGTCCCACTGCAAGGCAGATACTTTGTAGCATCCAAAGCCCACCTGCACCGCCTCCATCAGACAAGGGCAAGCTTCCCTCGGCTTCCCAGAAGCAGCCTGGCAATTGCCCCCTCCCTCGCCCCCTCTCCACCCTCCACAGCCCCTGCCACCAAAGCCTTGCTAGGCAGGGCCATTTGCTGGCCTCGAAGAAAGAGTGCCTTTGATTCTTCTTTGGCGCAAGTGCCCGAGCTGTGAGAAGTCAGAGGATAATGATCACACCCGCTCTGCTTTAGCTAAGGAGATTGCTGGAGGCCCAGAGCGGGACACTGGTCCTTTCGAGAGAAACTGAAACTGAACTAGCCATGCCTTTGTGGCGCATGCGGATAGGAATTGGATAGAATCGGAGGGCTTAGAAACGTCCTCCAAGGTGGTCAGCTCCATCAGTCCCCCAAAATGAAACAAAGTTATGTTGCTGGGCTCCAAAAAGGACTAAAGCCGCTGCTTTTATGCCAGAAAATATGGTGAGACCAGACCACTCATCTAGATCCAATTCCGTGAATTAAACAAAGCCTCCCTTTCCACTCCCAGCTGAGATGTTGAGGAATCAAAGGCTGAAGCCCCAGCCTTATTTCACTGGCAGTAAAGGAGACACACCTCAGTAAGTCCTGCCAGCTGAGCAAGGGGCTGGGCCTGGGGGAGGTGGCGCCTGCCCAGATTCTTCTCTCAGGGCAAGTGCCGTCTTTGCAACACCAGGCAAATGGAACAAACATTGCCGGAGTGTTTTCATACAGACAAAAAGACAAAATGGAACAAACTTTGGTTTAATGATAAAGACCCATTGGCTCTCAACAAAGGCAAAATGACAAAAGGCAGAGCATAGACAACACCCAACCTTTGAAATTTATTGATAAATCTAATAAAACTATTGAATCTTGAATAATACTAATGGATCTTAACGACTAAATTGAGGAGATTCCTATCATGTCAACTAACTAAGTAGAAGATTAAACTACCCTAAAAGCTTAAAAAACAGTCCTATTCCTATCTAGTCCTATTGATACCTAACTCTTGCTAGCCCTGGACAACCTGCAGGGTTGTCTAATTTGGTCTTTTCTTCTTGGCGAGAGGCTCTGCTGCCTTCCGAGGCCGATGTCTTCTCCTGTGGTTGTTCCTTTCCTTCACGGTTTCAAACACCCTGCAAGATAGGAAACAAACCATCCATTGCTCACTTTAGTACACACCATGAAACCAAGTGCCGAGATCTCCGTTTGAGTAGGAATTTCTGTCTTTTCGGGCAGTGGCACATTTGTGAATTGATCAGCACCATGAGTCTGATGGTTCTACTTTCAATGCCTTGAAATGTCTTCCTCCTTTTGCTGCATCCTCTTTTGAATTTGATCAGCAGCATCAAACCAAGCTTTGATGGATCTATTCCTACTTGTATGAACTGTGTCTTGTTGGGGCACGGCAAGGTTTCATTGTGAAGGCTGGGTTTTACCTAAGCTCTTTGGGTTTGAGGTGGGTGTTAAGCTTGACCACGGCTGCCGGGGGCGATGCTGCAAGTGCCCCCAGCTTCCCCTGCGGTGCCTTTGAAAAGGGTCAGCCTGTTTTAGTCCAAAGGCGCAGCTTTGAGCAGAAAGAGGAGGAACTTACGCACCGTTTGCACTGCCCGCAGGGAAAGGGGCCTCCCGCCGAGCGGGGCGGCTGGCGCGCTTGGCAGCAGGGACACTCGGCGCTGCGAGCCCTCTTGCGGCTTCTCTTCCCTGTCTCCCCGTTCTCCTTTCTGGGAGGGCTTTTCCTCCTCTTTGCTTTGCCCACACTCTGGAAATCAAAGAGTCCTTATCAATGCTTCCTTCCTCTCACAAAGCTGGAAATCAGAGCATCCAGCACAAAAATCTATCGGCCTAAGCAAATCCTTCCAGACCCTCAAGAGCTGAGAAAACGGCTGCCTTTGCCAATGGGCTGCGGCGGGCTGCCAACCCAGAGCTTGGAGGAAAATACTCCTCTTTTCTACAGGCCAAAGGGGTGGGATAAATACCTGCCTATTTAGAGCTCTACATTTCTTATTTCTACCTTTCTGCCTAACATCTATTTCTCTCTGCTTTTCCTCCACAAATGTCTAGGCAATGGCATTTAAATTCAGTCCAATTAGGGTAGACACATGGTTAGCCATTTTCTAGTCCCCAAAATAATCTCCCTCCCTGTCTCTCTCTCTCTCTCTCTCTCTCACATGATGTGAAGCAAATTGCTCTTTGCCGGTAAGGAAAGTTTTAGGGGAGCCACGGCACCGGCAGCTCCTTCTTGGGGAGTATGCTGCGATGCTAGAAAAACTCCCTGAAAATCTGCAGCATATCCACAAAGGCAGCCTGGATTGCTGATGTCAGCAAGCAGTGGGGAATTAAGGGTCTGATTGGAGTCAGCGAGGGTGCCAGCCCTTGAGAAGCCCATCTGTAGAGAGTCAAAGCCCATTTTGGTGGCGCTGCTGCTTCCTTGGGTCAAAGTTAGGCTCCAGAATTGCATACTTCAGGGCAGCAGCACAAGGAAGCCCCGGGCAGCATCTGCTGTGCCTTTCCCAGCGCATGGGACGATGTGATCCTGGCAAAGGGGCGTCTGGCATGGCTCGCCAGCAGCTTTTCTCCCCTTCTGCCAGTTTCTCGACCTTCCTGGCACGTCTCGATTTTCTTGCCCCTCACCTGAGCCAGAGTGCTGGCAAGTTTATGCTCCTTTTTCCAGGAGTAGTAGTACTCCACACACTGTGCCACGGTCTTAGTCTGGATCTGTTGTGAAGAGAAAAAGAAGGAGTCGAAAATGGTGTCGGGTGCACTGGGGAAAAAGTAGAATATGGAGTGAACTAGGAAGGAAAAGCATGAAGTAAATGGAGTAGGGTGTAAAATGAAATCAACATGGGGAAAGAGAGGCATCATGCAATGTCTTAAACCGTGTATTCTGCTAGGTGGTAATACACGCAATGCACAGATCAACAACAAATCCATCTAGCACAGTTCTTCTTTCCCCGCTTCCCTCCAGTTATGCCAGCACACCGTCTTGTGGAAGCAGCAGCAGACCTGTGCGACAAGTCTGACAGAAGAAAGCTTCATCTTCCAAAAGAGCTTGGAGAAAAGGGCTGGAGAGGCAGGATCATCCTTTTGACACAGGCTTTTGATGTCCCCTTTTGTTACTTCTTGAAGATACTTGGTACTTGAGAAGAGAGAGACTGAAGCCCAGTGCTTGTTCCCAGAAATAACCAAGCTTTCCTCCTGACGATCTGCTCGGGTAAAGAATGTCCCGTGGCTTTACCTGCTTCTGGATGAGATGAAAATCCTTGCCGTAGGTGTGGAAAGCCTTTTGGAAGGACTCCTTCTCCTCAGGTGTCCATCTATCAGAGCCTGGCAAGAAAAAGCAGCGGGTAGTAAACGCATCCCTTGATCCACACCAAGTAGATCCCACTGGCTGCCGAAAGAAAATGGTGGCAGGCCGTCATTCACGTGTGTGTACGTGTCTGCTCCCTCAGAAGGTCATGAAGACAAGAGCAGGCATTGCCCGGGGAGAAGGATTGGAAAAGAAGTAAAGCTGAAGGACTAGATGCTGGTGCTTCCCCACCCGCAGAGGAGACAAGACCTTGTGCTGGTGTTAAGCACAATTGCTTTAAGCAGAAACCCTTGCCACAACAATGAAGGGGACGGCAGCATCTGTCAGGGACGCAAGAAGCTCTGCTTTGCTTACCTGCGTAATGATAATCAGCCATGGGGTGGCCTTGAGGTGTTGCAGGCCCCTCTGAGAGCAGCATCTCCAGAGCCTCCTGCAAGATCAAGAGGGAAGAGGCTTTAGCCGCCCCACCACATTAAAAATGAGCCAAAAAATCACAGGTGCTGCCTTGCAGCTACTTTGCCTCTCCAGACATTCAAGCGACTGTATCCCATGTGGGTGAAACACTGTCATTTGCTCCAAGTCCCTGGTTTTTGCTGCCCAACCCTTTGATCCTGGTCCCCGAGAGTGGCCTTTTGCTCACCAACCTAAGGATTTTGCTGCTCCTGCAGCCAGAATGGCCTCAGCTGACTGAGGCTTCTGGGAATTTCCCCTCCAAATGTCTTAGAGAAGCCAGCTCTCCAGGCCATTTACAAGGCAGCAGGACCTTCCGCCGCCGCCGCCGCCTCCAGGAGGGAGATTCTCCCTGCTGGAGCCCTTTGGGCTCAGCCCTGACGCAGCTGGAGGAGACACAGCAGGCAGCAAGTGCTCTGCTCCCTGTTAAGACCCTTCTTCAAAGAGCAGCCAGGAAAGGCTGTCCCAGTGCCCGGGCCCTCTGCATTCCCTGTGCCCTCTTCTCTGCGCCCAAACAGCCGCTTCTTACCGGAACGCTGCCGCGTGCCCGGTGCAGGCAGTGCAGGGCGCGCTCCAGGTTAGCTGCTGCCCCGGGAATGCCACGGGAGCTGGCCATGTCCAACAGTTCTCTTACTGCAAGCACAACAAAAAACCCACCGAAAGTCAGCCTTGAGGCCAGCAAGGGCAAAGACTGCCATGCAAGGCAGAAGGAAAGGCCGGGAGCTAAAGACAGCAGCTTGGAGAGTATGAAAAGGAGAGCAAAGCCAGGGCCAGCTGAACCAAGGGCCCACGCAGTGCTGGCTCTCCCTCCAAAGCAGCTTCTGTAAGAAGAAGTGGGGGCCAATCTCCGCTCTTCCAGTGGCAGACGGCCCTGACCAATTTGGAGAGCAAGGTGCTTGCTCTTGCTCCTTGCCTCTAACACTTCTACATGGGAAGATGGGCGAGACAAGGAGAGAAGCAGAGCCTGCAAAAGGCTGCCTTTTTACGCAAAAGGAGCCTTTTAAAGACCCAAGTAGCTCAGGGGTGGAAGAAAAGCTTGAAGCAAAGCTACCTCTGTCAGGTTTTTCCATGTCAGAGTCATCCTCCCCCCAGGGCTTCCAGACCAGGGTTGCAGGCTCTTCATCCTCACTTGGTGCTCTGCTCTGCAGCTCTGGCAGCTCAGCCTGAAAGTCGCTGCCAACATTGATGTGTCTAAAGGAAGAAGGAGGTGGAGGTGAGAAAGGCAAGTGGTCAAGAGAGCCTTCCTGTGCACCCACAGGCTTGAACCAATGCCACCCTGACTCTGAAAGAGCAGTTCTCCTCCTCGCCATTCCTCCAGTTTGCTGTCCTTTAACCCTATGCCAAAACTCACGGCTGAATCTGGGCTCTTGCTTTCCTTTTCATTGTGCCTCTCCTTTCCACCTGAAAGAGATCAAAGCAATGCTCCAGTTAAAAATCCTTCCTTCTCATCCTCATCATTGCAAAGCCCGAGCTCCTGTGTCCCAGCTCCTTTCTCTTTGCCGCCTTTTTGACATGGAATGTCCTAGGCAGGACCCTCTAGCAGTCAGCAGCTTCCTCAGGAGGGCAAGCACAAGGCCATGCACTACTCTCTTCACTCCCGGGGCCACTGAGAAGAGCACAGACAATGGCAGGGGAGATGTGCCAGTGCAGGCTTAGGTTGGATAGAAGGAAAAGGTTCTTCAGCCAGAGGCTGCTTGGGCACTGCAACAGCCTCCCCAGGGAAGGGGCACAGCACCAAGCCTGACTGAGCTCCAAAAGTGTTTGGACACTGCTCTTGGGCACAGGCTGTGATTGTTGAGGCTGCCCTGGGCAGGCCCTGGACTTGGGCTCAGTGATCTTTGAGAATCCCTTCCAAGCCAGGAAATTCTGTGCTACTGTGATTGTGCTCTTGAGGAGATGGCATTTGACGGCCGCCCCTGAGCATGAGGTAGAACCAGCCCTACGTGCACTGGAAAAAGAATCTATAAAGATATTAAAATAGCATGGATCTATAAGCCATGGAACTATGTCAGTATATAAGAATTGCTGATCCCAGATGGTTTTTGAAGTTGAAAGCCTGTGTTTGAGGAGAAGCCCAGTCAAATGCTTCTATGCCCTGAAGGACAGGGATGCAGAGGAGAAGTGCCATCATTCTGGTGTTTGAAGCTTTGGAGCGGGTGTGAGCAGAGTCAGGGCATAAGGGGATTTGTTGACACTGAAGCCCTGAAGTGCTCAGCCACAAACAATTTGTTTTGGGGTCAGCACAAGATAGTTTGAGGACTGAAATGGGTGCCAAGAACTTTTAATCAGGTCATCCGTGGACGAGGATCTGCAACTGCACTGGGACACCTCTCTAGGTCCTCTATGGAAAGGTCTGTGTTTCCCCTGGAGGCAACATGATTCCTTCAGAAGCTGCAGCCTGCTTTCACGTGGAAGCTCGTCTGGGGAAAGTGAGCACGCAGCCTGTGTGTCGTGCTTGGTGGGAGAGGCAGCTGGAGCCTCCTGCCCCTGTGCTAGTGCTTTGAGGGCAAACGGGGATTTTCTTACCTTGGACGGTTCCCAAGTGCTCTGGGGATGCCCGGAGGCAGACGAGGAGACCAGGACGTCGGTGCAGAGGCCGGGTCTGGCGCTGAGTGCAGAAGGCGGCTGGTCAGGGACAGCCCAGGAGCTGATCCTGCAGCTGCTGCTCCAGCGCTGCTCCACCAGCGTTCCAGCAAGGGCCGCAGGAGCAGGAGACAACGACAGTTGCTATGGGCACAGCCCAACATTCCATCTAGAACCCCAGGGGAGCCATGGGACAGAAAGAGGCATGGGCCGCCTCTGGCCCTTGTACTTCTTCTGCTGCAAGTTTGCTCTGAGAAGCTTCCCATGGGGCCTTTTCTCCTCAGTCGTCTGATGAGACGGGCAAAAGCAGTGCAGGGACAGCCCTGGGTCTTCCCGGTGCTTCTCTGCAAGGTGCCTCCAGCTGAACGTGCACAGGAGCCTGCCTCTGTGCAAGGGCCCAGACCTCATCTCCTGCCCTGGAGAACCAGAAGGGCTCCTCCCACTGGCACTGCTCTCCTCCAGCTCTGAGAGGAGCTGGAATTTGCAAGTTGTCCAGCGCAGAGCCAACTCCAGAGCTTCCTCTCAAAGTGGAGCCATTCATCCTGCCCCCTTTCTCAAGTCTCCTTTTGCTGCCCAATAATGTCACTGCATGTTTTCCCTCCTTTGGGCCTCTGAGCTGGTCTCTCACCTCATCACTCCTCCCTTGAAACTTGGAGAAACAGGATGTTTTTCAGGGCAACTGATGGGACACACACACACACACACAGGACAGCACACGGGCATTTCTCTAGCAAACATTCATGCAGAATTTCTATAGCCCTCTTCCAGCTCCCTTGGAGAAGCTCGGTGTTTGTCCCCAAAAGACTCTGCCATTCCTCTAAGAAAGCAACACTAACAGAATTCCCTTTCCACACTGCTGGCCTTCACATTGGTTTTAATGCCTAGATCCCAGATATGACAAAACCCAGGCAGCTTTGCTGCTTTCCTGCCTGTCGTTAAGGAAAAGCAAATCTTGCTTCAGTCCCAATCTTGCTTCCTTCCCAGCCTGCACGTTAGCCACTGGCCAGCAAACTGAGGGGGCAGCTGGAACAAGTCCCACTGCAAGGCAGATACTTTGTAGCATCCAAAGCCCACCTGCACCGCCTCCATCAGACAAGGGCAAGCTTCCCTCGGCTTCCCAGAAGCAGCCTGGCAATTGCCCCCTCCCTCGCCCCCTCTCCACCCTCCACAGCCCCTGCCACCAAAGCCTTGCTAGGCAGGGCCATTTGCTGGCCTCGAAGAAAGAGTGCCTTTGATTCTTCTTTGGCGCAAGTGCCCGAGCTGTGAGAAGTCAGAGGATAATGATCACACCCGCTCTGCTTTAGCTAAGGAGATTGCTGGAGGCCCAGAGCGGGACACTGGTCCTTTCGAGAGAAACTGAAACTGAACTAGCCATGCCTTTGTGGCGCATGCCGATAGGAATTGGATAGAATCGGAGGGCTTAGAAACGTCCTCCAAGGTGGTCAGCTCCATCAGTCCCCCAAAATGAAACAAAGTTATGTTGCTGGGCTCCAAAAAGGACTAAAGCCGCTGCTTTTATGCCAGAAAATATGGTGAGACCAGACCACTCATCTAGATCCAATTCCGTGAATTAAACAAAGCCTCCCTTTCCACTCCCAGCTGAGATGTTGAGGAATCAAAGGCTGAAGCCCCAGCCTTATTTCACTGGCAGTAAAGGAGACACACCTCAGTAAGTCCTGCCAGCTGAGCAAGGGGCTGGGCCCGGGGGAGGTGGCGCCTGCCCAGATTCTTCTCTCAGGGCAAGTGCCGTCTTTGCAACACCAGGCAAATGGAACAAACATTGCCGAGTGTTTTCATACAGACAAAAAGACAAAATGGAACAAACTTTGGTTTAATGATAAAGACCCATTGGCTCTCAACAAAGGCAAAATGACAAAAGGCAGAGCATAGACAACACCCAACCTTTGAAATTTATTGATAAATCTAATAAAACTAATGAATCTTGAATAATACTAATGGATCTTAACGACTAAATTGAGGAGATTCCTATCATGTCAACTAACTAAGTAGAAGATTAAACTACCCTAAAAGCTTAAAAAACAGTCCTATTCCTATCTAGTCCTATTGATACCTAACTCTTGCTAGCCCTGGACAACCTGCAGGGTTGTCTAATTTGGTCTTTTCTTCTTGGCGAGAGGCTCTGCTGCCTTCCGAGGCCGATGTCTTCTCCTGTGTTTGTTCCTTTCCTTCACGGTTTCAAACACCCTGCAAGATAGGAAACAAACCATCCATTGCTCACTTTAGTACACACCATGAAACCAAGTGCCGAGATCTCCGTTTGAGTAGGAATTTCTGTCTTTTCGGGCAGTGGCACATTTGTGAATTGATCAGCACCATGAGTCTGATGGTTCTACTTTCAATGCCTTGAAATGTCTTCCTCCTTTTGCTGCATCCTCTTTTGAATTTGATCAGCAGCATCAAACCAAGCTTTGATGGATCTATTCCTACTTGTATGAACTGTGTCTTGTTGGGGCACGGCAAGGTTTCATTGTGAAGGCTGGTTTTACCTAAGCTCTTTGGGTTTGAGGTGGGTGTTAAGCTTGACCACGGCTGCCGGGGGCGATGCTGCAAGTGCCCCCAGCTTCCCCTGCGGTGCCTTTGAAAAGGGTCAGCCGTTTTAGTCCAAAGGCGCAGCTTTGAGCAGAAAGAGGAGGAACTTACGCACCGTTTGCACTGCCCGCAGGGAAAGGGGCCTCCCGCCGAGCGGGCGGCTGGCGCGCTTGGCAGCAGGGACACTCGGCGCTGCGAGCCCTCTTGCGGCTTCTCTTCCCTGTCTCCCCGTTCTCCTTTCTGGGAGGGCTTTTCCTCCTCTTTGCTTTGCCCACACTCTGGAAATCAAAGAGTCCTTATCAATGCTTCCTTCCTCTCACAAAGCTGGAAATCAGAGCATCCAGCACAAAAATCTATCGGCCTAAGCAAATCCTTCCAGACCCTCAAGAGCTGAGAAAACGGCTGCCTTTGCCAATGGGCTGCGGCGGGCTGCCAACCCAGAGCTTGGAGGAAAATACTCCTCTTTTCTACAGGCCAAAGGGGTGGGATAAATACCTGCCTATTTAGAGCTCTACATTTCTTATTTCTACCTTTCTGCCTAACATCTATTTCTCTCTGCTTTTCCTCCACAAATGTCTAGGCAATGGCATTTAAATTCAGTCCAATTAGGGTAGACACATGGTTAGCCATTTTCTAGTACCCAAAATAATCTCCCTCCCTGTCTCTCTCTCTCTCTCTCTCTCTCACATGATGTGAAGCAAATTGCTCTTTGCCGTAAGGAAAGTTTTAGGGGAGCCACGGCACCGGCAGCTCCTTCTTGGGGAGTATGCTGCGATGCTAGAAAAACTCCCTGAAAATCTGCAGCATATCCACAAAGGCAGCCTGGATTGCTGATGTCAGCAAGCAGTGGGGAATTAAGGGTCTGATTGGAGTCAGCGAGGGTGCCAGCCCTTGAGAAGCCCATCTGTAGAGAGTCAAAGCCCATTTTGGGTGGCGCTGCTGCTTCCTTGGGTCAAAGTTAGGCTCCAGAATTGCATACTTCAGGGCAGCAGCACAAGGAAGCCCCGGGCAGCATCTGCTGTGCCTTTCCCAGCGCATGGGACGATGTGATCCTGGCAAAGGGGCGTCTGGCATGGCTCGCCAGCAGCTTTTCTCCCCTTCTGCCAGTTTCTCGACCTTCCTGGCACGTCTCGATTTTCTGGCCCCTCACCTGAGCCAGAGTGCTGGCAAGTTTATGCTCCTTTTTCCAGG
>NW_023416708.1:57770-129494 GCF_012460135.2 Molothrus ater | reverse complement strand
TCCCCACTGGCCCTGACCTGTCCCTGTCCCTGTCCCTGTCCCTGTTCCTCTGTCCCTGTCTCTGTCCCTGTCTCTGTCCCTGATGTGTCCCTGTCTCTCTGTCCCTGTCCCTCTGTCCCTGTCCCTGTCCCTGTCTCTCTGTCCCTGTCCCTGTCCCTGTCCCTGTCCCTGACGTGTCCCTGTCTCTGTCCCCTCCCCAGGAGAGCGCAGCCCTGGCCGATCGCCTCATCCAGGTACGGCCGGGCCCCGCGGGAATCCTGCAGAGTTCCCATAGACCCCATAGACCCCATAGACCCCATAGACCCCAAATGTCCCCATAGACCCTAAATGTCCCCATAGACCCCATAGACCCCAAACGTCCCCATAGACACCATAGACCCCAAATGTCCCCATAGACCCCATAGACCCCATAGACCCCATAGACCCCAAACCCCCATTGCCCCATAGACCCCATAGACCCCATAGACCCCATAGACCCTAAACCCCCATTGCCCCATAGACCCCATAGACCCCAAACGTCCCCATAGACCCCATAGACCCTAAATGTCCCCATAGACCCCAAACGTCCCCATAGACCCCATAGACCCCAAACCCTCATTGCCCCATAGACCCCATAGACCCCAAATGTCCCCATAGACTCCAAATGTCCCCATAGACCCCATAGACCCTAAATGTCCCCATAGACCCCAAATGTCCCCATAGACCCCATAGACCCTAAATGTCCCCATAGACCCCAAATGTCCCCATAGACCCCATAGACCCCAAACACCCATTGCCCCATAGACCCCATAGACCCCATAGACCCCAAACTCCCCATAGACCCCATAGACCCCAAACCCCCATTGCCCCATAGACCCTAAACCCCCATTGCCCCATAGACCCCAAACGTCCCCATAGACCCCATAGACCCTAAATGTCCCCATAGACCCTAAACCCCCATTGCGCCATAGACCCCATAGACCCCCAACTCCCCCATTTCCCTATTGAATTCCCCATTTTTCTGCCATTTTCCCAGTTGATTTCCCCATTTTCCCAATTGATTTCCCCATTTTCCCAATTGATTTCCCCTTTTTCCCAATTGATTTCCCCTTTTTCCCAGTTGATTTTCCCCATTTTCCCCCCAATTTTTCCCCCTCCAGTTTATTCCCTCAATTTTCCCAATTCCCTCAATTTTCCCAATTTATTTTCCTGATATTTCCCTGATTTTTTCCCAATTTTCCTGATACTCCCAAGGTTCTCCCAATACTTTCCCAATATTTTCCCAATAATCCAAATATTTTCCCAATAATCCCAATACTTTCCCAATATTTTCCCAATACTTTCCCAATATTTTCCTGATATTTTCCCCAATATTTTCCAATATATTCCCAATATTCCGAATATTTTCCCGATATTTTCCCAATATAATCCCAATATAATCCAAATATTTTCCCAATTTTCCCTGTAATCCCAATATTTTCCCGATATTTTCAGGATTTTTTCCCAATTCTCCCAATACTTTCCCGATATAATCCCAATATAATCCCAATTTTCCTGAGATTTCCCGATAATCCCAATATTTTCCCCATTTCCCAATATTTTCCTGATCATTTCCCTGATTTCCCCAATATTTTCCCGATATTTTCCTGATATTTTCCCAATATTTCCCCAATTTTCCTGATTTTTTCCCCAATTTTCCCAATATATTCCCAATTTTCCTGATTGATTTTCCCAATTTCCCTGATTTTTTCCCTGATTTTCCCAATAGATTTTCCCAATTTTTTCCCAATTTTCCCGATTTATTTTCCCAATTTATTTTCCCTATTTCCCCCCCCAATTTTCCCAATTTTTCCCCAATTTCCCAGATTTTTTCCCCGATTTTTTTCTGTTATTTTCCCCCAATTTTCCCCCTGATTTTTCCGATTTATTTCCCCAATTTCCCCCCAATTTTCCCCCCAATTTTCCCGATATTTTCCTGATTTTCCCCATTGATTTTCCCGATTTTCTTCCCCATTTTACTGATTTGTTTTCCAGATTTTCCCGATTTTTTTTCCTGATTTATTTCCCTGATTTTCCCAATTGATTTTCCCAATTTTTCCCAATTTTCCCAATTGATTTTCCCAATTGATTTTCCCAATTTATTTTCCCAATTTATTTTCCCCCTATTTTCCCGATTTTTCCCCGATTTCCCAGATTTTTTCCCCAATTTTTTTCTGTTATTTTCCCCCAATTTTCCCAAGATTTTCCCGATTGATTTTCTTGATTTTCCCCCCAATTTTCCCAATTTCCCCCCCGATTTTCCCGATTTTTTTTCCTAATTTTCCTCTCTGATTTTCCTGATTTATTTCCCCAATTTCCCCAATTGATTTTCCCAATTTTTCCCAATTTTCCCAATTTATTTTCCCAATTTATTTTCCCCCTATTTTCCCGATTTTTCCCCGATTTCCCAGATTTTTTCCCTGATTTTTTTCTGTTATTTTCCCCCAACTTTCCCAAGATTTTCCCGATTGATTTTCCTGATTTTCCCCCCAATTTTCCACATTTCCCCCCGATTTTCCCGATTTTTTTTCCTAATTTTCCTCTCTGATTTTCCTGATTTATTTCCCCAATTTCCCCAATTGATTTTCCCAATTTTTTCCCAATTTTTCCCAATTTTCCCGATTTATTTTCCCGATTTTTCCCCGATTTCCCAGATTTTTTCCCCGATTTTTTTCTGTTATTTTCTCCCAATTTTCCCCCTGATTTTCCTGATTTATTTCCCCAATTTTCCCCCCAATTTTCCCGATATTTTCCTGATATTTTCCTGATTTTCTTCCCCATTTTACTGATTTGTTTTCCAGATTTTCCCGATTTTTTTTTCCTAATTTTCCTCTCTGATTTTCCTGATTTATTTCCCTGATTTTCCCAATTGATTTTCCCAACTTTTTCCCAATTTTCCCGATTTATTTTCCCAATTTATTTTCCCTATTCCCCCCCCAATTTTCCCGATTTTTCCCCGATTTCCCAGATTTTTTCCCCAATTTTTTTCTGTTATTTTCTCCCAATTTTCCCCCTGATTTTCCTGATTTATTTCCCCAATTTCCCCCCAATTTTCCCCCCAATTTTCCCCCCAATTTTCCCGATATTTTCCTGATATTTTCCTGATTTTCCCCCCAATTTTCCCGATATTTTCCTGATTTTCCCCATTTGATTTTCCCAATTTTCTTCCCCATTTTACTGATTTGTTTTCCAGATTTTCCTGATTTTTTTTCCTAATTTTCCTCTCTTATTTTACTGATTTATTTCCCCAATTTCCCTGATTTTCCCACTTTTTTCCCAATTTTTTCCCAATTTTTTCCCAATTTTCCTCCTTTTCCTCCCTCCCCTCCCCAGCCCCACTTTTGGGGGGATTTTCCTTTTTTCTGCCTTTTTTTTTCCCACCTTTTTTTTCCGCTTCTCTGAGGCTCCCGCGCACGCTGGGGGGAATTTGGGGGAATTTCGATGGAATTTGGGGAAATTTGGGGAGATTTTGGTGAATTTTGGGGAAATTTGGGGGGATTTGGGAGGGATTTTGAATGTTGGGGGATTTGGGGGGAATATTGGGGATTTTGATGAAATTTTAGGGGAAATTCTGGGGAATTTTGGGAAAAATTTGAGGAATTTGGGGGGAATTCTGGTGAATTCGGGGGGAATTTCGAATTTTGGGGGAATTTGGGGCAATTTTGATGGAATTTTGGGGGATTTGGAGGATTTGGGGGGAATTTTGGGGGATTTTTTTGGAATTTGGGGGAATTTTGGGGGAATTCTGATGAATTCAGGGGAAGTGTTGGGGGATTGAGGGATTGGGGGGGAATTTCGAATTTTGGGGAAATTTTGAGGCAATTCAGGGAATTTGGGGGGGGGAATTTTGGGGGAATTCTGGTGAATTTTGAGGAATTTTGGGGGGGGGGGAATTGGGGATTTTTGGGGTTTGGGGTGGGGAAGGGACAAACGGGGCTGGTGGCACCTCCAGTGTCACCTCCCTGTCCCCAGTGTCACTCACTGTGCCCCCAGTGCCACCACAGCCCTGGTGGCAGGAGGTGACAGCGTCCCCAGTGTCCCCATTGCCCCCAACGTCCCCAGTGTCCCCAAGGCCAGGTGGCACAGGCCCAGGAGGTGACGCTGTCCCTGCTGTCCCTGCTGTCCCCAAGGTGTCCCCATTGTCCCCAAGGTGTTCCCATTGTCCCCAAGGCCAGGTGACGCAGGCACAAGAGGTGACACTGTCCCCAATGTCCCCAGTGTCCCCAAGGTGTCCCCTCTGTCCCCAATGTCCCTAGGGCCAGGTGACACTGTCCCCATTGTCCCCAATGTCCCCAGTGTCCCCAAGGTGTCCCCTCTGTCCCCAATGTCCCCAGGGCCAGGTGACACTGTCCCCATTGTCCCCATTGTCCCCATTGTCCCCATTGTCCCCCCAATGTCCCCAGGGCCAGGTGATGCGGGCGCAGGAGGTGACACTGTCCCTGCTGTCCCCATTGTCCCCAATGTCCCCAGTGTCCCTGCTGTCCCCACTGTCCCCAGTGTCCCCAAGGTGTCCCCTCTGTCCCCAATGTCCCTAGGGCCAGGTGACACTGTCCCCATTGTCCCCACTGTCCCCAGTGTCCCCAAGGTGTCCCCAAGGTGTCCCCAATGTCCCCTCTGTCCCCAGAGCCAGGTGACGCGGGTGCAGGAGGTGACACTGTCCCTGCTGTCCCCATTGTCCCCAATGTCCCCAGGGCCAGGTGACACTGTCCCTGTTGTCCCCATTGTCCCCAGGGCCAGGTGACACTGTCCCTGTTGTCCCCATTGTCCCCAGGGCCAGGTGACACTGTCCCTGCTGTCCCCATTATCCCCATTGTCCCCAAGGTGTCCCCATTGTTCCCAGGGCCAGGTGACGCGGGCGCAGGAGGTGACACTGTCCCCAAGGTGTCCCCATTGTCCCCAAGGTGTCCCCAATGTCCCCAGGGCCAGATGACACTGTCCCTGCTGTCCCCATTGTCCCCATTGTCCCCAGGGCCAGGTGACACGGGCGCAGGAGGTGACACTGTCCCCAATGTGTCCCCATTATCCCCATTGTCCCCAATGTGTCCCCATTGTCCCCAATGTCCCATTGTCCCCAGGGCCAGGTGACGCGGGCGCAGGAGGTGACACTGTCCCCAAGGTGTCCCCATTGTCCCCAAGGTGTCCCCAGTGTCCCCAAGGTGTCCCCATTGTCCCCAAGGTGTCCCCATTGTCCCCAGGGCCAGGTGACGCAGGCGCAGGAGGTGACACTGTCCCCATTGTCCCCAGTGTCCCCAAGGTGTCCCCATTGTCCCCAAGGTGTCCCCATTGTCCCCAGGGCCAGGTGACGCAGGCGCAGGAGGTGACACTGTCCCCATTGTCCCCAGTGTCCCCAAGGTGTCCCCATTGTCCCCAAGGTGTCCCCATTGTCCCCAGGGCCAGGTGACGCAGGCGCAGGAGGTGACACTGTCCCCATTGTCCCCAGTGTCCCCAAGGTGTCCCCAAGGTGTCCCCATTGTCCCCAGGGCCAGGTGACGCGGGCGCAGGAGGCCGAGGAGAACGACGTCATCCGGCGGGAGCTGGCGCTGGTGCGGCAACGCTGCAGCTCAGCCACGGAGAGCCTGAGACGGGCACAGAGCACCATCAGGGAGCTGCAGGTGTGTCACTGTCACCTGTGTGTGTCACTGTGTGTCACCTGTGTGTGTCACTGTCACCTGTGTGTGTCACTGTCACCTCTGTGTCACCTGTGTGTGTCACTGTGTGTGTCACTGTCACTATGTGTCACTGCCCCAACGCTGCAGCTCAGCCACGGAGAGCCTGAGACGGGCACAGAGCACCATCAGGGAGCTGCAGGTGTGTCATTGTCACCTGTGTGTCACTGTGTGTGTCACTGTGTGTGTCACTGTGTGTGTCACTGTCACTGTGTGTCACTGTGTGTCACTGTGTGTCATTGTCACCTGTGTGTCACTGTGTGTGTCACTGTGTGTGTCATTGTCACTGTGTGTCACTGTCACTGTGTGTCACTGCCAACGCTGCAGCTCAGCCACCGAGAGCCTGAGACGGGCACAGAGCACCATCAGGGAGCTGCAGGTGTGTCATTGTCACCTGTGTGTCACCTGTGTGTGTCACTGTGTGTGTCATTGTCACCTGTGTGTCACCCGTGTGTCATTGTCACTGTGTGTGTCATTGTCACTGTGTGTGTCATTGCCAACGCTGCAGCTCAGCCACGGAGAGCCTGCGGCGGGCACAGAGCACCATCAGGGAGCTGCAGGTGTGTCATTGTCTGTCACCTGTGTGTCACTGTGTGTGTCACTGTGTCATTGTCACCTGTGTGTGTCACTGTGTGTGTCACTGTCACTGTGTGTGTCACTGTGTGTGTCACTGTGTGTCACTGTGTGTGTCACTGTCACCTGTGTGTGTCATTGTGTGTGTCACTGTATCACCTGTGTGTCACCTGTGTGTCACCTCCTGTGTCATTTGTGTCACTGTGTCACCTGAGTGTGTCATTTGAGTGTGTCACTGTCACCTGTGTGTCACTGTGTCACCTGTGTGTCACCTGCGTATGTCGCTGTATCACCTGTATGTGTCACCTGAGTGTGTCATTGTCACCCGTGTCATTGTCACCCGTGTGTCACTGTCCCCGGGTGACAATGCTGCAGGTGACCTTTGGTGACATTTGGTGACATTTGGTGGCACAGGTAACTCCTGCATGAACGAGGATTTCATGGCAGGTGGGAGGTGACACTTGGTGACACTGGGGACACTTGGGGACACTGGGGACACTGGGGACACTGGGGACAGGGTAACCTCGGTCTGAGTGAGGAGTTCGTGGTGGGTGGGGACAATGGGGAGGTGACACTTGGGGACACTTGGGGACATTTGGTGAATCCCATCTCTTGGAGCAGCGCTTGGCAGGTGGGAGGTGACCTTTGGTGACCTTTGGTGACCTTCGGTGACATTGGGGACACTGGGGACAGGGTAACCCCCGCCTGAGCGAGGTTGGGGTGGTTGGGAGGTGACATTGGTGACATTGGTGCCATTTGGTGACATTGGTGACATTGGGGACACCGGGGACAGGGTAACCCCCGCCTGAGCGAGGAGTTCGTGGCGCACCTGGAGACGGAGCTGGAGCGGTCGCGGCTGCGCGAGAGCGAAACCCTGGGAGCCCTCAAGGAGATGCAGGACAAGGTCCTGGACATGGAGAAGGTGACACCGGGGGGACACCGGGGTGACACCAGGGGTGGCATCAGGGGTGGGGAGGGTCCCATGGGTGCCCCTGGGGACAGGGAGGGGACAGGGAGGGTCCCGTGGGTGGCTCTGGGGACAGGGAGGGGACAGGGAGGGTCCCGTGGGTGGCCTTGGGGACAGGAGCTGTCGCAGGTGGCCTGTGAGGGTCCCTCTGTCTGTCCCCCCTGATGTCCCTGTCCCCAGTGTGCCTTGTCCCTGTCCCCGCTGTCCCTCTGTCCCTGCTGTCCCCCTGTCCCTGTCCCTGTCGTCCCCCTGTCCCTGTCCCTGATGTCCGTCTGTCCCTGTCGTCCCCCTGTCCCTCTGTCCATCTGTCCCTGATGTCCGTCTGTCCCTGATGTCCGTCTGTCCCTGTCGTCCCCCTGTCCCTCTGTCCATCTGTCCCTGATGTCCGTCTGTCCCTGATGTCCGTCCCCCTGTCCCTCTGTCCCCCTGTCCCTGTCCCTGCTGTCCCCCTGTCCCTCTGTCCCTGTCCCTGATGTCCGTCTGTCCCTGCTGTCCATCTGTCCCTGATGTCCGTCTGTCCCTGTCCCCGTCCCCCTGTCCCTCTGTCCCTGTCCCTGCTGTCCCTGCTGTCCATCTGTCCCTGATGTCCGTCTGTCCGTCTGTCCCTGATGTCCCTCTGTCCCTGTCCCTGATGTCCGTCTGTCCATCTGTCCCTGATGTCCGTCTGTCCATCTGTCCCTGATGTCTGTCTGTCCCTGTCCCCAGCGGCAGCCGCTGCTCCCGGATGACTCCAGCGTGGTTCGGCTGCAGGAGGAGCTGCAGGAGCTGGCACTGAGGGACATCGGGGACATCGGGGACATCGGGGACACCTGGCAGGTGAGACGGGGACACTGGGGACACCTGAGTGACCCTGGGGACATCGGGGACACCTGGCAGGTGAGACAGGGACACCTGAGTGACCCTGGGGACATCGGGGACACCTGGCAGGTGAAATATGGGGGACCCTGGGGACATCGGGGACACCTGGTGGGTGAGACGGGGACACTGGGGACACCTGAGTGACCCTGGGGACACCTTAGTGACCCTGGGGACATTGGGGACACCTGGCAGGTGACACAGGGACATTGGGGACACCTGAGTGACCCTGGGGACATTGGGGACACCTGGCAGGTGAGATGGGGACATCGGGGACATTGGGGACACCTGGCAGGTGACACAGGGACATTGGGGACACCTGAGTGACCCTGGGGACATCGGGGACACCTGGCAGGTGACACAGGGACATTGGGGACACCTGAGTGACCCTGGGGACATCGGGGACACCTGGCAGGTGAGATATGGGGGACACTGGGGACATTGGGGACACCTGGTGGGTGAGACGGGGACACTGGGGACACCTGAGTGACCCTGGGGACATCGGGGACACCTGAGTGACCCTGGGGACATCGGGGACACCTGGCAGGTGAGATATGGGGGACACTGGGGACATCGGGGACACCTGGCAGGTGACACAGGGACACTGGGGACACCTGGGGGATGCCTGGCAGATGTCCCAGCTGTCCCCAGGTGTGTCCCCATACCTGACCAGGTGTGTCCCCAGTGTCCCCCAGCTGTCCCCAGGTGTGTGTCACCTGACCAGGTGTCCCCAGGGTGTGTCCCCCAGGTGTCCCAGGTGTGTCACCTGACCAGGGGTGTCCCCAGGTGTCCCCATACCTCACCACATGGGTCCCCAGGTGTCCCAGGTGTCCCCATTCCTGACCAGGTGTCCCCAGGTGTGTCCCCAGGTGTGTCTCACCTGACCAGGTGTGACCAGGTGTGTCCCCAGGTGTCCCCATACCTCACCACATGGGTCCCCAGGTGTCCCCATACCCGACCAGGTGTCCCCCAGGTGTCCCCAGGGTGTGTCCCCAGGTGTCCCAGGTGTCCCCAGGTGTTCCCAGATGTCCCCACACCTGACCAGGTGGGTCCCCAGGTGTCCCCAGATGTCCCAGGTGTCCCCACACCTGACCGGGTGTGTCCCCAGGTGTCCCTATACCTGACCAGATGTTCCCAGGGTGTGTCCCCAGGTGTCCCCAGGTGTCCCAGGTGTGTCACCTGACCGGGTGTGTCCCCAGGTGTGCGGGGGCCGCTGGAAGGAGCCGCGGGCGCTGCACGAGGCCGTGCTGGGGGTGCAGCTCCGCGAGAGCCAGGCCCAGGCGGAGCTGAGGGCGCTGAGACAGAGGGTGCTGCACCTGGAGACACAGGTGAGGGACTGGGACGGACTGGGAGGGACTGGGAGGGACTGGGAATGGGGCTGAGGGTGCTGGGACAGAGGGGGCTGCACCTGGAGACACAGGTGAGGGACTGGGAGGGACTGGGAGCACTGGGTGCTGCACCTGGAGACACAGGTGAGGGACTGGGAGGGACTGGGACAGAGGGTGCTGCACCTGGAGACACAGGTGAGGGACTGGGACGGACTGGGAGCACTGGGTGCTGCACCTGGAGACACAGGTGAGGGACTGGGAGGGACTGGGAGCACTGGGTGCTGCACCTGGAGACACAGGTGAGACACTGGGACGGACTGGGAGCACTGGGTGCTGCACCTGGAGACACAGGTGAGACACTGGGAGGGACTGGGAGCACTGGGTGCTGCACCTGGAGACACAGGTGAGACACTGGGAGGGACTGGGAAGTGAACTGGGAGCACTGGGAGAGCAGGAACCAGGGTTTATCCCCAGGTTTATCCCAAATTAACTTTGTGTTTATCCCAGGATTTTGATGGGTTAATCCTGGGGTTTATCCCAGGTTAATCCTGGGTTTAATCCTGGGTTTAATCCCGGGTTTATCCCAGGTTAATCCTGGGTTTAATCCCGGGTTTATCCCAGGTTAATCCTGGGTTTAATCCCAGGTTTATCCCAGGTTAATCCTGGGTTTAATCCCGGGTTTATCCCAGGTTAATCCTGGGTTTAATCCCAGGTTTATCCCAGGTTAATCCTGGGTTTAATCCCGGGTTTATCCCAGGTTAATCCTGGGTTTAATCCCGGTTTAATCCCAGTCCAGGGGCGCATCCAGCGCTCGGTGCTGGGCGGGCCGAGCAGGCCTGCGCTGGCCTGGGGCAGCAGGGCTGGGTTGGTGCTGGGTCTATCCCGGGTTTATGCTGGGTCTATCCCGGGTCTATCCTGGTTTAACCCCAGTTTAACCCTGGTTTAACCCCGGTTTAGGGGCGCATCCAGCGCTCGGTGCTGGGCTGGGCCGAGCAGGCCTGCGCTGGCCTAAGGGAGCAGGGCTGAGTTGGTGCCAGGTCTATCCTGGGTCTATCCCAGGTCTATCCCGGGTCTATCCCGGGTCTATCCCGGTTTAACCCCGGTTTAACCCCGGTTTAACCCCGGTTTAGGGGCGCATCCAGCGGTCGGTGCTGGGCCGGGCCGAGCAGGCCTGCGCTGGCCTAAGGGAGCAGGGCTGGGTTGTGCTGGGTCTATCCCGGGTCTATCCCGGTTTAACCCCGGTTTAGGGGCGCATCCAGCGGTCGGTGCTGGGCCGGGCCGAGCAGGGCTGGGTTATGCTGGGTCTATCCCGGGTCTATCCCAGTTTAACCCCGGTTTAACCCCGGTTTAACCCCGGTTTAGGGGCGCATCCAGCGGTCGGTGCTGGGCCGGGCTGAGCAGGCCTGCGCTGGCCTAAGGGAGCAGCAGGGCTGGGTTATGCTGGGTCTATCCCGGGTCTATCCCGGGTCTATCCTGGTTTAATCCCGGTTTAACCCCGGTTTAACCCCGGTTTAACCCCGGTTTAGGGGCGCATCCAGCGGTCGGTGCTGGGCCGGGCCGAGCAGGCCTGCGCTGGCCTAAGGGAGCAGCTCCGCGCCGCGGCCGCCCAGAGCCAGGGGCTGCAGGCCCAGCTCAGCGAGAGCCACCGGAAACACGCGGAGGCTCAGTGCAAGGTGGGGACAGCAACGGGGACATTGGGGACACTGGGGGCATCGGGGACATTGGGGACACTGGGGGCATCGGGGACACTGGGGGCACTGGGGGCATCGGGGACAGTGGGGACATCAGGGACAGGAGTGTATTGGGAGGATTGGGGACATTGGGGACACTTGGGACATTGGGGCCATTGAGCACATTGACACATTGGGAACATTGGGGACACTTGGGGATATTGGGGACATTGGGATGTTGGGGAGAGTGGGGACCCTTGGGGGTGTTGGGGGCATTTGGGACATCCTAAGGGATGCTGGAGATGTTGGGGACATCATCGCAGACATCAGGGACACTGGGGACATTGGTGGTATTGGGGACATTTGGGACATTGGGGGAATTGGGGACATCATTGGGGACATCACTGGGGACATTGAGGGATTTGGGACATTGGGGACACTTGGAGATGTTGGAGGCACTGGGGCAGTTGGGGACACCCTGGGGACACTGTGGGCATTGGGGACATTGGGAGCATCATTGGAGGTGTTGGGGACACTGGAGACAGCTCTGGAGACAGCAGGGATGTTGGGAACATTGGGGGTGTTGGGGACATTGGGGACATTGGGCACTCTTGGGACACACACGGGGATGTCCCCAGGGCCCTGAAGTGTCCCTGCGTGTCCCTGGGTGTCCTTGTGTGTCCCCAGTGACAGGGCTGTCCCTGGGGGTGTCCAAGGTGTCCCCACACTGTCCCCAGTGACAGGGCTGGCCTGGGGGGATGTCCCTGCATGTCCCTGGCTGTCCCCATGGTGACAGGGCTGTCCCTGGCTGTCCCTGCAGTGTCCCTGGGGGTGTCCGGGATGTCCTGGAGCTGTCCCTGGGTGTCCCCTGGTGTCCCTGGGTGTCCCTGGGTGTCCCCAGTGACAGGGCTGTCCCTGGGTGTCCCTGCGGTGTCCCTGCGGTGTCCCAGTGCTGTCCCTGGGGCTGTCCCCACGGTGTCCCAGGCCTGTCCCAGGCCTGTCCCTGGAGTGTCCCTGGGGGTGTCCCTGTGGGTGTCCCTGGGGCTATCCCCACGGTGTGCCAGTGCTGTCCCAGGGCTGTCCCAGTGCTGTCCCTGGGCTGTCCCCGGGTGTCCCCGCGGTGTCCCCGGGCGCCCCGCGGTGACAGCGCTGTCCCCAGAGCAAGGAGGAGGTGATGGCCGTGCGGCTGCGCGAGGCCGACAGCATGGCCGCCCTGGCCGAGATGAGGCAGCGCGTGGCCGAGCTGGAGATCCAGGTACGGGGACACTGGGGGACACTGGGGGACACTGGGGGACATGGGGATATCGGGGGGACATGGGAACAATGGGGACATCGGAGACATTGGGGGATGTGGGGGATATGGGGACATCAGAGACGCTGGGGGGACATGGGGACATCAGGGAGACATTGGGGACATCAGAGACATTGGGGGATGTGGGGGATATGGGGACATCAGAGACGCTGGGGGGACATGGGGACATCAGGGAGACATGGGGACATCAGGGACATCGGGGAGGTGTCAGGGACAATGGGGACATTGGGGACATCAGGGGGACATGGAGACATTGGGGGATGTGGGGGATATGGGGACATCAGGGATATTTGGGACATCGGGGAGACATGGGGACATCAGGGACATGGGGGATGTGGTGGGGACATGGGGACAATGGGGACATTTGGGACATCAAGGACATGGGGACATGGAGCGGATGGGGGACGTGAGGGTCATGGGGACATCAGGGACAATGGGGACACTGGGGGATGTGGGGAAATGGAAACATCGGGACATGGAGGGGATGGGGATACTGGGGACATTGGGGACATCAGGGGGACATGGGGGACATTGGGGACATCAGCGGGACATTGGGACATGGGGGACATTGGGGACATCGTGGGGACATGGGGTGGAGGGAGGACATGGGGACATTGGGGACAGGGAAGGGATTGTGGGGGACACGGGGACATGTGGACATGGAGGGGACATGGGGGGGACATGGGGACATGGAGGGGATGGGGGACCTTGGAGATACTGGGGACATGAGTGGGACATGGAGGGGATGGGGGACACAGGGACGTGGGGACATGGGGGGACACGGAGGGGACAGAGGGACATGAGTAGGACATGGGGGACATCGGGGACATGGAAGGGATGGGGGACACGGGGACATGGAGGGGATGGAGGACCTTGGGGACACTGGGGACACTGGGGACATGGGGGGGATGGAAGGGATGAGGGACATTGGGGACATCAGGGGGACATCAGGGACATGGAGGGGATGGGGGACACAGGGATGGGGGGACATGGGGGGACACGGAGGGGACAAGGGGGGACACGGAGGGGACATGGGGGGACATGGGGGGACATGGAGGGGACATGGGGGGACATGGAGGGGACATGGAGGGGACAGGGGGACATGGAGGGGACATGGGGGGACACGGAGGGGACAAGGGGGGACACGGAGGGGACATGGAGGGGATGGGGGACACAGAGGGGACGGGGGGGACATGGGGGGACATGGAGGGGACAGGGGGACATGGAGGGGACATGGGGGGACACGGAGGGGACACGGGGGGACACGGAGGGGACATGGGGGGACACGGGGATGTGGTGGACATGAAGGTCATGGAGACATGGAGTGGACACAGGGGACATGGGGGGCACAGGAGGGGCCAGGTGGCCGCGGTGTCCCCTCAGCGTCCCCTCGGTGTCCCCTCGGTGTCCCCAGCGGGAGGAGGGGCGGCTGCAGGGCCAGCTGGAGCACTCGGACGCGGCGCAGTACATCCGGCACCTGCAGGGCCACATCCGGCAGCTCAAGGCCGAGGTGGGGACACCACTGGGGACATCACTGGGGACATCGCTGGGGACATCGCTGGGGACATCGCTGGGGACATCACTGGGGACACGGGGGACATCACTGGGGACATCACTGGGGACATCACTGGGGACATCATTGGGGACATCACTGGGGACACCACTGGGGACACCACTGGGGACACGGGGGGCGCAGTACATCCGGCACCTGCAGGGCCACATCCGGCAGCTCAAGGCCGAGGTGGGGACACCACTGGGGACATCGGGGGACATCATTGGGGACATCACTGGGGACATCACTGGGGACACCACTGGGGACATCACTGGGGACACCACTGGGGACACCGGGGGACATCACTGGGGACACTGGGGGCCAGGGACGTAGGGAGACACCCAGGTGGCATCCAGGGGGGCTGGGGCAGGTGACAGGGGTTGGGGACACCCACGTGGCACCCACAGGTCCTGGGGGATCCCCAGTCTGGCCCCAGTGCCACTGGTGGCATTGCCAGTGCCACCGGCGATGTCCCCTCAGTGCCACATGGCCTGGGGACAGCTGGTGACAGCGTGTTCCCCCTGTGTCCTCCCTCCTGCCCTTCCCTGTTGGCCTTTGTCCCCTCCTGTCCCCTCCTGTCCCCTCCTGTCCCATCTCCATTCCTCTCCTTGTCCCCTCGCTGTCCCCTCCCTGTTCCTGTCCCTGTCCCCGTCCCCATCACTTCCCCTGTCCCTATCCCTGTCCCTTTCTTGTCCCCTGTCCCCTCCCCTCTCTGTCCCTTGGCTGTCCCCTCTGTCCCTGCTGCCCCCTCTCTGTCCCCTGTCTCTGTCCTCACTGTCCCCTGTCCCCTGCCTGTCCCCGCTGTTCCCTGTCCTGCTGTCCCCTGCCTGTCCCTCACTGTCCCCTCTCTGTTCCTGTCTCGTGTTCCCTGTTGTCCCCTGTCCTGTCCCCTGTCCTGTCCCCTCCCTGTCCCCTGCTGTTCCCCTCTGTCCCCTGTCCCTGTCCCCTGTCCCTGTCCCCTCCCTGTCCCCACTGTCCCCTCCCTGTCCCCTGTCCCAGATCCGGCTGCTGCGGGGGCCGCTGTCCTTTGGCGCGGTGGCCTTGGGGACGCGCCTGGGGGACGAGGACTCGCTGGGCTCCTCAGACGAGGAGCTGCCACCGCCCTTCGCCCTGACCCCGGGGGACACCGGGGACACCGGGGACACCGGGGACAGCAGCGACAGCGAGCCCGAGGTGCCACCGACAGCACCGTGACACCCAGGGGACACTGGGGACACCGGGGACAGCAGCGACAGCGAGCCTGAGGTGGCACCAACAGCACCGTGACACCCAGGGGACACTGGGGACACTGGGGACACCGGGGACAGCAGTGACAGCGAGCCCGAGGTGGCACCGACGGCACCGTGACACCCAGGGGACACCGGGGACACCGGGGACAGAGAGCCTGAGGTGGCACCAACAGAACCCTGACCTCAAGGGACACTGGGGACACCGGGGACAGCAGCGACAGCGAGCCCGAGGTGGCACCGATGGCACCGTGACCTGAGGGGACATCGGGGACATTGGGGACAGCAGTGACAGCCCAAGGTGGCACCAATGGCACCGTGACTGACAGAGGACATTGGGGACAGCAGTGACACCGAGCCTGAGGTGGCTGCACTGTGACCTGAGGGGACACTGGGGACCGTGGGGACATCGAGGACAGCAGCGACACCGAGCCTGAGGTGGCGCCCATGGCACCGTGACCTGAGGGGACACTGGGGACAGCCTGAGGTGGCACCCAGGGACCCACGGGGACACTGGGGACACCTGTGGGTCCTGTGTCACCTGGGAGACATCCCAGGTCCCTGTGGCACTTTGGGGACACCAGGGGACCCTGAGGGACACCAAGGACACTGAGGGGACACTGGGGGACATCCAGGGGACACTGAGGGACACCAAAGGACACCCAGGGGACACGGAGGGAGGACATGTGGGACACCCAGGGGACACCCAGGGGACACCAAGGGACATCTGTGACACCTGAGGGACAGCCAGGGGACACTGAGGGACACATGGGACAGCCAGGGGACACCAAGGGACATTCAGGGGACACTGAGGGACAGCCCTGGCCTGGCTGATCCCGCACAGGGACAGGGACAGAGGGGACAGGGGTGGGGACAGGGACAAGGATGGGGACACATCTGGGACAGGGACAGGGACGGGTGGATCCTGGGATGGGGACAAGGATGGGGACACATCTGGCACAGGGACAATCCCAGGGCACAGCTGGATCTGGGACAGGGACAGGGACACACCTGGGACAGGGACAGGGACAGGGACACACCTGGGACAGGAACAAGGACACACCTGGGACAGGGATGGGGACAGGGACACACCTGGGACAGGAACAGGGACAGGGACACACCTGGGACAGGGATGGGGACAGGGACACACCTGGGACAGGGATGCACCTGGGACAGGGATGGGGACACAGCCAGGCCCTGGGACAGGGATGGGGACAGGGACACACCTGGGACAGGGATGGGGTTGGGGACAATCCCAGGGCACCCCTGGATACAGCCAGAGCCCAGGACATGACAGGGACAGGGACAGGGGACAGGGACACAGCCAGGTCCTGGGACAGGGACAGTGCCACAACAGGGACAGGGACAGTGCTGGACACTGGACATGGCCAGAGCCCAGGACACAGTGGGGACAGGGACAGGGACACAGCCGGACACTGGACACAGCCAGGCCCTGGGACAGGGACACAGATGGACACTGGACATGGCCAGAGCCCAGGACACAGCCGGGTCACTGCTGGACACAGCACAGCTGGACAGGGACAGGGACAGGGACACAGCTGGGACAGGGGCAGGGACACAGCTGGACAGGGACAGGGACAGGCACACAGCTGCACACTGGACAGGGACACTGCTGGACAGGGACAGGGACACAGCTGGGACAGGGACAGGGACGGACACTGCTGGGACAGGGACAGGGACACAGCTGGGACAGGGACAGGGACACTGCTGGGACAGGGACGGACACAGCTGGGACAGGGACAGGGACACTGCTGGGACAGGGACAGGGACACAGCTGGGACAGGGACAGGGACACTGCTGGACAGGGACGGACACTGCTGGACAGGGACAGGGACACTGGACACGGCCAGAGCCCAGGACATGACAGGGACAGTGCTGGGACATGGCTGGACACTGGACACAACCGGATCCCAGGACATGGCCAGACACTGGGACAGGGACAGACACTGGGACAGGGGCAGATCCCAGGACAGGGACAGACACTGGGACACAGGGACAGACACTGGGACACAGGGACAGATCCCAGGACAGGGACAGATCCCAGGACACGGCCGGACACTGGGACAAAGGGACAGACACTGGGACACAGGGACAGACACATGACACAAGGACAGACACTGGGACACAGGGACAGACACAGGGACACTCCCAGGACAGATCCCAGGACACCGGGCAGGGCCGGATCCCAGGACAGGGACAGACACTGGGACACAGGGACAGACACAGGGACACTCCCAGGACAGATCCCAGGACACCGGGCAGGGCCGGATCCCGGCTGTGGTGGATCCCAGGACAGAGACAGACACTGGGACACGGGGACAGATCCCAGGACAGGGACAGATCCCAGGACAGGGACAGATCCCGGGACACGGCCGGACACTGGGGCACAGGGACAGACACTGGGACAAAGGGACAGACACAGGGACACTCCCAGGACAGATCCCAGGACACCGGGCAGGGCCGGATCCCGGCTGTGGTGGATCCCGGGCTCGGTTCCCTCCTGGATGCTCTGGGACCAACACGGACGTGAGCGGATCCCCCTGGACAGCCCCGGGTGGGTCCCGGACCCCCCAAATGGATCCCAGATCCCCCCAAATGGATCCTGGGCCTCTCTGGATGGATCCCAGACCCCTCTGGACTCCCTGGACGGATCCCAGATCCCCCAAATGGATCCCAGACTCTTCAAATGGACCCTGGACCCCTCTGGACTCGCAGGATGGGTCCCAGATCCCTCCGGACTCCTCCCAAATGGATCCTGGGCCTCTCTGGATGGATCCCAGATCCCCTTGGACCCCTCAAATGGAACCCGGACCCCCCAAATGGGTCCCGGACCCCTCTGGACCTTCTGGACGGATCCCAGATCCCCCAAATGGATCCTGGGCCTCTCTGGATCTTCTGGGTGGATCCTGGAGCCCCCAAATGGATCCCAGAGCCCCCCGGACCCCTCGGATGGGTCCCAGAGCCCCCGAATGGATCCTGGACCCCCAGATGGATCCCCCAGACAGATCCCGGATCCCCTGGGTGGATTCTGGAGCCCCTTGGATGGATCCCAGACCCCAAATGGACCCCCTGGATCCCCCTGGACCCCTCGAATGGATCCTGGACCACCCAAATGGGTCCCGGACCCCTCTGGACCCTGGGCAGATCCTGGATCCCAAATGGACCCACAGGACGGATCCCGGATCCCAAATGGATCCCCTGGATGGATCCTGGAGCCCCCTGGAGCCCTGGACAGATCCCAGATCCCAAATGGACCCACAGGACGGATCCCGGATCCATGGATGGATCCCAGACCCCTCTGGACCCTGGGCAGATCCCGGATCCCAAATGGATCCCGGATCCCGAATGGATCCCCCGGACAGATCCCGGATCCCAAATGGACCCACAGGACAGATCCTGGATCCACGGATGGATCCCAGACCCCTCTGGATCCCCCGGACAGATCCCGGATCCCACAGAACAGATCCTGGATCCATGGATGGATCCCAGATCCCAAATGGATCCCAGATCCCAAATGGATCCCCCGGGCGGATCCCGGACCGGGACAATTGTGGGGACCCCCCCCGTCCCCTCCCCCGCTGTACAGAAATACAGGATCCCAAAAAGCCTCGAGTCCACCCCAAAATTCCTCGGAGCGACCCCAAAAACCCCGGCCGGGACCCCAAAATCTCAGAGATTCACCCCAAAATTTCTGGGACCCCAAAATCGCCGAGATTGGCCCCAAAACCTTTGGGGGTTGACCCCAAACCCTCCTGGAATTCCCAAATCCCAGAAATCAGCCCAAAAACCTTTTAAATTCACCCCAAACCCTCCTGGAATTCCCAAATCCCTGAGATCGACCCCAAAACCTTTGGGATTGACCCCAGAACGCCCCTGGGGGGACCCCAATGAGCACAGGGGGGTTCAGCCGGGGTGCACAGGTGTGTAATGGGGTGTAATGAGTGTGAGCAGGTGTGTAATGGGTGTGCACAGGTGTGTAATGGGTGTGTAACAGGTGTGTAATGGGTGTGCATGGGTGTGTAACAGGTGTGCACAGGTGTGTAATGGGGTGTAATGGGTGTGTACAGGTGTGTGACAGGTGTGTAAATGTGTGTACAGGTGTGCACAGGTGTGTAATGGGTGTGTACAGGTGTGTACAGGTGTGTGACGTGTGTGACAGGTGTGCACAGGTGTGTAACGGGTGTACAGGGGTGTGTGCAGGTATGTTACAGGTGTGTAATAGGTGTGCACAGATGTGTAATGGCTGTGTAACAGGTCTGTAATGGGTGTGCACAGGCGTGTAATGGGTGTGTACAGGTGTGTAACGGGGTGTAATGGGTGTGTACAGGTGTGCACAGGTGTGTAACGGGTGTGAACAGGTGTGTAATGGGCGTGAGCAGGTGTGTACAGGTCTGCACAGGTGTGTAATGGATGTGCACAGGTGTGTAATGGGTGTGTACAGGTATGTGACAGGTGTGTAAATGTGTGTACAGGTGTGCACAGGTGTGTAACGGGTATGTACAGGTGCGCACAGGTGTGCACAGGTGTGTACAGGTGTGATACAGGTGTTCACAGCTGTGTAAGGGCTGTGTATCAGCTACCAGTGTGCACGGGTGTGTAAAGTTGTGTTCGGGTATGTAAGGGCTGTGTAACCGATACAGGTGTGCACAGGTGTGTACAGGTGTGCACAGGTGTGTAACGGGTGTGTAACCGATACCAGGTGTGTGACCCCTCCCCCAATCCCCTCCCCGGCTCCGTTCCCGCCCCACCCCCTTTGGGCTTCGCCCCGCCCCCTTTGCGGTCTTAGCCCCGCCCCCTTGGGCTATACCCCTCCCCCTTGGGGTCTGAGCTCTGCCCCTTTGATCCCGGCTCCGCCCCTTTGGGGTCTGAGCCCCGCCCCTTTGTGCTCCGCCCCTCCCCCCTCCTTCGCTCTTCTGGCCCCGCCCCTTCGCACCCTCCCCGTCCATGCCCCGCCCCCGTAACGCTCCGTGCTGGCTCCTGATTGGCTGCGAGCGCGGGCGCGCCCATTGCCGGCGGCGCTGGGGGGGGGGAGGGAGCGGCCACGCCTTTTCCTGCCCCCCCCGCCTCCCATTGGGCCGCGCGGGGCGGGGCGGCCGCGCTGATTGGTCGGGGCAGGGCGGGGCGGTGGCGCTGATTGGTGCGGGCGGGGTTTGGCCACGCCCTCCCGGAAGTGCCGCTCCGGCAGCAGCGCCCGGCCGGTGAGGGGGGACCGGGACCGGGACCGAAACCGGAACCGGAAACGGGACCGGAACCGGGACCGGGGCAGAGCTCGGGGGGGCCGGGACCGCGTGCGGGAGGGGGCGGGGCCGGGGGTCGGTGGGAACCGGGGCCGGGACGGGCCGGGGGTCCCGGGGGGGAGCCGGGCCCGGGGAGCGGGAGGGCCCGGGGGGGAACCGGGAGGGTTCCGGGGGGTTCCGGGGCTCGGGGACCCCCCCCGCGTGCCTCAGTTTCCCCTCTCGCCTTTCAGCCCCCAGCGGAGCAGAGCGGGACCCCCCCGAACCTCGGGGTGGGGGCAGCGAGAGACCCCCGGGAACACCGGGAGCCCAAAAGAAACCCCGGGAACACCGGGACCCCCCGGGCACCCTCCAAAACCAACTCAGCGCCCCCCAGAAAGCCCCGAACCCCCCCAAAATCCCCCCTGAACCCCACACCAGACCCTCCCAGACCCCCCAAACCCCCCCGGCCCCCCTCGGCTCCACCTTAATCCCCCCAGACCCTCCCAGAACCCCCCAAAATCCCCTCTTAGACCCCCCCAAACTCTCCCAGACCCCCCAAAATCCCCTCCTAGGTGTCCCAAAACTCCCCCAGACTCCCCAAAACCGCCTCAGACCCCCCTAAGAGCCCCCAAAATCCCCTCTAGACCCCCCCAAAACCGCTCCGGATCCCCTCAGCTGCACCGAGATCCCCCCAAAGCCCCCAAAATCCCCTCCTAGACCCGCCCCAATCCCTTCTAGTAGAGCCCCCCAAAACCCCCCAAACGCCCTCTTAGACCCCCTCAGCTCCACCGAGATCCCCCCAAACCCCCCAACTCCCCACCAGCCCCTCCCCAGACTCCCCCCAGACCCCTTCCAGCCCCCCCAGATCCCCTCCTGGACGCGCCCCCCAGTCCCTTGTAGCCCCCCAAAGCCCCGATGCCGCTGGGGCTGGGCCGCCGCAAGAAGCCGCCGCCGCTGGTGGAGAACGAGGAGGGCGCCGGGGGGCGCGGGGGGGCCCCGGGAGAGCCCGGGGGGGCCCCGGGGGGGGTCCCGGGGGCGGCGCCCCCTCCCCACCCGCTGCGGCCCCGCCTGGTGTTCCACACGCAGCTGGCGCACGGCAGCGCCACCGGCCGCGTGGAGGGGTTCGGGAACGTGCGGGAGCTGTACGGGAAAATAGGAGAGGCCTTCGGGATCCCGGCCAGCGAGGTGAGACTGGGATGGACTGGGATGGACTGGGATATACTGGGATATACTGGGAATGGGCTGCGTTATACTGGGATGGGGCTGGGTTATACTGGGTTATACTGGGATGGGGTTCGGGAACGTGCGGGAGCTGTACGGGAAAATAGGAGAGGCCTTCGGGATCCCGGCCAGTGAGGTGAGACTGGGATGGACTGGGTTATACTGGGATATACTGGGAATGGGCTGGGATATACTGGGATATACTGGGAATGGGCTGGGTTATACTGGGTTATACTGGGATGGGGTTCGGGAACGTGCGGGAGCTGTACGGGAAAATAGGAGAGGCCTTCGGCATCCCGGCCAGCGAGGTGAGTCTGGGATGGACTGGGATATACTGGGAATGGGCTGGGTTATACTGGGATATACTGGGAATGGGCTGGGTTATACTGGGATATACTGGGATGGGGTTCGGGAACGTGCGGGAGCTGTACGGGAAAATAGGAGAGGCCTTCGGCATCCCGGCCAGCGAGGTGAGACTGGGATGGACTGGGATGGACTGGGATGGACTGGGATATACTGGGAATGGGCTGGGATATACTGGGTTATACTGGGATGGGGTTCGGGAACGTGCGGGAGCTGTACGGGAAAATAGGAGAGGCCTTCGGGATCCCGGCCAGTGAGGTGAGACTGGGATGGACTGGGTTATACTGGGATATACTGGGAATGGGCTGGGATATACTGGGATATACTGGGAATGGGCTGGGTTATACTGGGATATACTGGGAGGGGTTCGGGAATGTGCGGGAGCTGTACGGGAAAATAGGAGAGGCCTTCGGGATCCCGGCCAGCGAGGTGAGACTGGGATGGACTGGGTTATACTGGGAATGGGCTGGGTTATACTGGGATATACTGGGAATGGGCTGGGTTATACTGGGATATACTGGGATGGGGTTCGGGAACGTGCGGGAGCTGTACGGGAAAATAGGAGAGGCCTTCGGCATCCCGGCCAGCGAGGTGAGACTGGGATGGACTGGGATGGACTGGGTTATACTGGGAATGGACTGGGAATGGGCTGCGTTATACTGGGATGGGGCTGGGATATACTGGGTTATACTGGGATGGGGCTGGGATAGACTGGGTTATATTGGGAATGGGCTGGGTTATACTGGGATATACTGGGATGGGGCTGGGATATACTGGGTTATACTGGGATGGGGCTGGGATAGACTGGGAGGGACTGGGATGGCACACTGAACACGCCAGTGTCCCCAGTGTCCCCAGTGTCCCCAGTGTCCCCCCAGGTGCTGTTCTGCACACTCAGCACCCTCAGGTGGGCACGGAGAAGTTCCTGGGGGGGCAGATTGGGATGGGGGATTTGTCCCCAGTGTCCCCAGACAATGTCCCCAGTGTCCCCAGGTGCTGTCCCAGGTGCTGTCCCCAGGTGCTGTCCTGTGTCCCCAATGTCCCCACCTGTCCCCAGGTGCTGTCCTGTGTCCCCAATGTCCCCAGGTGCTGTCCCCAGGTGCTGTCCTGTGTCCCCAATGTCCCCACCTGTCCCCAGGTGCTGTCCCCAGGTGCTGTCCTGTGTCCCCAATGTCCCCAGGTGCTGTCCCCAGGTGCTGTCCTGTGTCCCCAATGTCCCCACCTGTCCCCAGGTGCTGTCCCCAGGTGCTGTCCTGTGTCCCCAATGTCCCCACCTGTCCCCAGGTGCTGTCCTGTGTCCCCAATGTCCCCACCTGTCCCCAGGTGCTGTTCTGCACGCTGAACACGCCCCAGGTGGACATGGAGAAGCTGCTGGGGGGGCAGATCGGGCTCGAGGATTTCATCTTCGCGCACACGCGGGGCCGCCAGAAGGACGTGCAGGTGCTGAAATCTGAGGAGGCGCTGGGGCTGACCATCACCGACAACGGAGCTGGATACGCCTTCATCAAGGTGAGACACACCTGGCACAGGTGAGACACACCTGGGGACACCTGGGGACACAGGGACACACGGGGACACACGGGGACAGTGCAGGTGCTGAAATCTGAGGAGGCGCTGGGGCTGACCATCACCGACAACGGAGCTGGATACGCCTTCATCAAGGTGAGACACACCTGGCACAGGTGAGACACACCTGGGGACACCTGGGACAGGTGAGACATACCTGGAGACAGCTAGGATAGGTGAGATACTCCTGGGGACACACCTGGGGACACACCTGGGGACACACCTAGAGACAGGTGAGACACACCTGGGATAGGTGAGACACACCTGGGCGGGGGCAATGGGGCTCACCATCAGCAACAATGGAGCTGGATACGCCTTCATCAAGGTGAGACACACCTGGGACAGGTGAGACACACCTGGGGACAGCTGGGGACACACCCAGGGACACACCTGTGCATGTAGGAACACCTGGGGACACAGCTGGGGCTCGCCATCAGCAACAATGGAGCAGGCTACACCTTCATCAAGGTGAGACACGCCTGGGCAGGTGAGACACACCTGGGGACACACCTAGGGACAGGTGAGACACACCTGGGGACACACCTGGGCAGGTGAGACACACCTGGGGACACAGCTGGGGCTCCCCATCAGCAACAATGGAGCTGGATACGCCTTCATCAAGGTGAGACACACCTGGGACAGGTGAGACACAGCTGAGGGACACATGGGGACAGCTGGGGACACACCTGGGTGTGTGTGCTGGGGCTCACCGTCACCAACAACAGAATGGGCCACACCTTTGTCAAGGTGAGACACACCTGGGGACACAGCTGGGACAGGTGGGACACACCTGGGGACACAGCTGGGGAGGTGAGATGCACCTGGAGACAGCAGGGTGGGGACAATGGGACAATGCTGGGGCTCACCATCACCAACAGCAGGTGACCCCGGGTGCCCCCAGGTGACTGAGATGACTTCAGGTGTGACCCAGGTTACCCAGATGTGACCCAGCTTACACAGGTGGCTCAGGTGTCCCCAGGTGTGACTCAGGTGTCCCCAGGTGTGTCTGTGTCCCCCAGCGGATCCGGGAGGGCTGGGAGGGCTCGGTGATGGTGCGCACGCCCCAGGTGTGACCCAGGTTACCTGGGTTACACAGGTTACACAGGTGTCCTCAGGTGTCCCCAGGTGTGACCCAGGTGTGTCTGTGTCCCCCAGCGGATCTGGGAGGGCTCGGTGATGGCGCGCACGCCCCAGGTTACCCGGGTTACCCAGGTGGCTCAGGTGTCCCCAGGTGTGTCCCAGGTGTCCCCAGGTGTGACCCAGGTGTCCCCAGGTGTGTCCCAGGTGTGACCCAGGTGTGTCTGTGTCCCCCAGCGCATCCGGGAGGGCTCGGTGATGGCGCGCACGCCCCAGGTGGGCGTCGGGGACGTGCTGGAGGCGCTGGACGGGCGCAGCCTGGTGGGGACGCGGCACTTTGAGGTGGCGCGGCTGCTGCAGGAGCTGCCCCGCGGGCACCGCTTCAGGCTGAGGCTGACCGAGCCCAGGAGGGCCTGGGGTGGGTACTGGGATGGACTGGGAGCGACTGGAATGGGCTGGGAATCAATGGGATTGGACTGGGAATGAATGGGATTGGACTGGGAACACTGGGATTGAACTGGGGTCAATGGAGCTGGAGCTGCCCCGCGGGCACCGCTTCAGGCTGAGGCTGACCGAGCCCAGGAGGGCCTGGGGTGGGTACTGGGATGGACTGGGATTGAACTGGGAGCACTGGGATTGAACTGGGAGCACTGGGATTGAACTGGGCTGTACTGGGGAGGTCTGAAGGTGCCCTCACAATGGGGACCCCCTGTGTCCTCCCGTGTGACCCCTGTGTGACCCCGTGTGTCCCCTCTCTGTCCCTCTGTGTCCCCTCTGTGACCCCTCTGTGACCCCTGTGTGACCCCTCTGTGACCCCGTGTGTCCCCTGTGTGTCCCCTGTGTGACCCCTCTGTGTCCCCTGTGTGTCCCCTGTGTGACCCCTGTGTGACCCCTGTGTGACCCCTGTGTCCCCTCCCTGTCCCTCTGTGTCCCCTCTGTGACCCCTCTGTGACCCCTGTGTGACCCCTCTGTGACCCCGTGTGACCCCTGTGTGACCCCCTGTGTCCCCTCTCTGTCCCCAGACGGGGTCGGGCCCCGCTCCGGGGGGGTCTCGGCTCGGGGGGGGCCCCCCCAGGTGCTCTCGGGCCGGGGGACGCTGAGGCTGCGCTCGAGGGGCCCGGCCACGCTGCAGGAGCAGGTAGGGACCAAAACCACCCCAAAACAACCCCAAAATCACCCCAAAAACACCCCAAAATCACCCCAAAAACACCCCCAAAACACCCCAAAACCACCCCAAAATCACCCCAAAAACACCCCCAAATCACCCCAAAAGTGGCCACGCTGCAGGAGCAGGTAGGGACCAAAAACACCCCAAAAACACCCCAAAACATCCCCTAGAGACCCCAAAAGTGGCCACGCTGCAGGAGCAGGGACCGCCCCAAAACCACTCCAAAATATCCATGGGAACCCCAAAATATCCCCTGGGGACCCCAAAACTGCCAGGGGACCCTCAAAATCCCTTTGGGACCCCCAAAATCCCCCTGGGATCCTCGGGGACCCCCTAAAATCCCTTTGGGACCCCCAAAATCCCCTTGGGGGCCCCCCAAAATCTCTTTGGGACCCCCACAATCCACCCAGGACCCTCAGGGACCCCCCTCCCCCAAAATCCCCTTGGAACCCTCGGGGACCCCTCAAAATCTCTTTGGGACCCCCAGGGACCCCCCAAAATCTCTTTGGGACCCCCAAAATGCCCTTGGGACCCTCGGGGATCCCCCAAACTCCCCCAAACTCCCGCAGCCGTCGGCGTTCGAGGAGCGCGCGGTGGCCAAGGTGGACGATCTGCTGGAGAGCTACATGGGCATCCGGGACAGCGAGCTGGGTGAGCCCCCCAAAATCCCGGGGACCCCAAAATCCTGGGAAACCCCAAATCCTGGGGGACCCCGAAATCCAGGACACCAAAACCCAGGGGAACCTCCAAAAAACCCTCCGGGATTACCCCAAAACTGCCCCGATCACCCCAAACCCCCGGGCTCTGCTGGGGAGAGCTCCAGGGGGATCGGGACAGCGAGCTGGGGGAGCCCCCCAAAATCGCGGGGACCCCAAAATCCTGGGAAACCCCAAAACCAGGACCCCAAAATCCTGGGGGACCCCCAAAAAACCCCCTGGGATCACCCCAAACTGCCCCGATCACCCCAAACCCTGCTGGGTTCTGCTGAGGAGTTCTGTCAGGAACAACGAGCTGGGTGAGCCCCCCAAAATCCCAGGGGACCCCAAAATCCAGGACCCCAAAATCCTGGGGGAACCCCCAAAACACCCCGCGGGATTACCCCAAACCCCCCCAAACTGCCCCCATTCCCCCAAACCCCCCAGGCTCTGCGAGCTGGGAAAGCCCCAAAACCTGGGACCCCAAAATCCTGGGGACTCCCCCAAAACCCCCTGGGACCCCTGGACTGTCCCCCAGTGTCCCCATCTCTGTCCCCATGTCCCTGATGTCCCCAGTGTCCCTGACGGTGTCCCCAATGTGTCCCCAATGTCCCCAATGTCCCTGACAGTGTGCCCAATGTCCCCAGTGTGTCCCCAATGTCCCCAATGTCCCTGACAGTGTCCCCAATGTTCCCAATGTCCCCAATGTCCCCAATGTCCCCACAGCTGCCACCATGGTGGAGCTGGGCCGCAACGCCCGTGACCCCAATGTGTCCCCATGTCCCCAATGTGTCCCCAATGTCCCCAGTGTCCCCACAGCCGCCACCATGGTGGAGCTGGGCCGCGACGCCTGTGACCCCAATGTGTCCCCAGTGTGTCCCCAATGTCCCCAATGTGTCCCTAATGTGTCCCCAATGTGACCCCGACGTGTCCCCAATGTGTCCCCAATGTCCCCAATGTCCCCACAGCCGCCACCATGGTGGAGCTGGGCTGCGACGCCCGTGACCCCAATGTGTCCCCAATGTCCCCAATGTGTCCCCAATGTCCCCAATGTGTCCCCAATGTGCCTGACAGTGTCCCCAGTGTGTCCCCAATGTGTCCCCAATGTCCCCACAGCCGCCACCATGGTGGAGCTGGGCCATGACGCCCGTGACCCCAATGTGACCCCGACGTGTCCCCAATGTGTCCCCAATGTCCCCAATGTGTCCCCAATGTGCCTGACAGTGTCCCCAGTGTGTCCCCAATGTGTCCCCAATGTCCCCACAGCCGCCACCATGGTGGAGCTGGGCCGCGACGCCCGGGACCCCGACGCGCTGGCCGAGGCTCTGGACGCTCAGCTCGGCGACTTCGCCTTCCCGGACGAGTTCGTGTTCGACGTCTGGGGCGCCATCGGCGACGCCAAGGCCGGGCGGTGCTGAGAGCCCCGAAACCGGGACCCCCCAAAAACACCTGGGCGGGACCCCAAAACCGCCGGGAGCCCAGAACCCCGAGACACCCCTACACGGGGACCCCAAAACCACTGGGACCCCAAAAACCACTGGGACCCTAAAAACCACTGGGATGCCCCTAAATGGGGACCCCAAAACCCCGGGATCCCCAAAAACCACTGGGACCCCAAAACCCAGGACACCCAAAAACCACTGGGACCCCAAAAACCACTGGGACCCCCCTAAATGGAGACCCCAAAACCCGGGACCCCAAAACCACTGGGACCCCAAAAACCACTGGGACCCTAAAAACCACTGGGACCCCAAAACCCAGGACACCCAAAAACCCTGGGACACCCCCAAATGGGGACCCCAAAACCCTGGGACCCCAAAACCCTGGGACACCCCCAAATGGGGACCCCAAAACCCAGGACACCCAAAAACCCCGGGACACCCCCAAATGGAGACCTCAAAACCTGGGACCCCAAAAACCACTGGGACCCCAAAAACAACTGGGAACCCAAAACCCTGGGACCCCAGAAACCGCAGGACACTACAAAACTCCCTGGGGCACCCCAAAAAACCCAGGACACCCCCCTGAATGGGATCCCCAAAAACTGCTGGGACCCCAAAAATCCTGGGACCTTCCCTAATGGGGACCCCGAAACCCCCCAGGATTGGGGACCCCAAAACTCTGGGACACCCCAAAAACCACTGGGACCCCTCTTGATAGAGACCCCAAAATCCCAGGACCCTCAAAACCCCGGGAAACCCCAAAAACTGCTGGGACCCCAAAAACCCCTGGGTTCTTCCCAAAATGGGGACCCCAAAACCCCTCAGGACTGGGGACCCCAAAACCCTGGGACACCCCCAAAACTCCCAGGGGCTCCCCTGAATCAGGACACCCCAAAACTCCCTGGGACACCCCAAAAACCGCTGGGACCCCTCTTGATGGGGACCCCAAAATCCCAGGACCCTCAAAACCCCGGGAAACCCCAAAACCCCCCCAGGGCCTGTGGGATTGGGGACCCCCCAAAACCTCCCGGGACCCCCCCAAGGGATTGGAGCCCCCCATAATTAGGGGGAACCCCCCCCCCAAAAATCTGCTGGACCCCCAAAGTGCCCTGAGCCCCCCCCCACTGGGGAGCCCCCCCAAAATTCCCTGTGCCCCCCCCGGGCCTGGGGACCCCCAAATCCTTTGTGGGTCCCCCCCGGTGCCACCTGAGCCGGTCACCGTCACTGTCACTGTCACCTGTCACACACCTGTCACACACACTGTCACCTGTCACACACTGTCACACACCTGTCACTGTCACCTGTCACACACTGTCACACACTGTCACTGTAACACACCTGTCACACACACTGTCACCTGTCACTGTTACACACCTGTCACTGTCACACACTGTCACACACCTGTCACTGTCACCTGTCACTGTCACACACTGTCACTGTCACACACCATCACTGTCAACTGTCACACACCTGTCACACACACTGTCACTGTCACACACCTGTCACTGTCACCTGTCACACACCTGTCACACACTGTCACTGTCACACACCTGTCACACACACTGTCACACACCTGTCACACACCTGTCACTGTCACCTGTCACTGTCACACACTGTCACTGTCACACACCTGTCACACACCTGTCACTGTCACACACCTGTCACTGTCACACACTGTCACTGTCACACACCTGTCACACACCTGTCACTGTCACACACCTGTCACTGTCACACACTGTCACCTGTCACACACCTGTCACACACCTGTCACTGTCACACACCTGTCACTGTCACACACTGTCACCTGTCACACACCTGTCACACACACTGTCACCTGTCACACACCTGTCACTGTCACCTGTCACACACCTGTCACACACTGTCAGTCACCCCCACCTGGTGTCACCTGGTGCTGTCACACCCCCACCCCACCCCACCCCCCCCCCCCCCCCGGGTGTCACCTGCTGGCCCCTCCCCCCCCCCCCGGGATATTTTTTGTATTTTCGTGGAAAAGATTTGGAGATAAAAAACCAGAGAAACGGGAACGGCTGTGGGGGAGGGGAGGGACACACCTGGGGACACACCTGGGGACAAACCCATTACACACCCATTACACACCTGGGGACACACCTGGGGATACACCTGGGGACAAACCCATTACACACCTGGGGACACACCTGGGGACACAGCCATTACACACCTGGGGACAGCTGGGGGCACCTGGGACATCTCAGACACACCTGGATACACCTGGGCACGCCTGAAACATCTTGGACACACTTTGGGAACATCTGGGATACACCCGGGCACACCTGGGATACACCTGGGGTACACCTGGGCACACCCATTACACACCTGAGACACACCTAGGACACACCTGGGACATCTCAGACACACCTGGGCACACCTAGGGTACACCTGGGGTACACCTGGATACAGCTGGGGCACACCTGGGATACACCCATTACAAACCTGGACACACCTGACACAAACCTGGCCACACCTGAGACAGACCAGGGTTACACCTGGGACATCTCGGGGACACCTGGGCACACCTGGATACAGCTGGACACCTGGGACACACCTAGGACATCTTGGACACACATGGGCACACCCATTACACACCTGGGACACACCTGGGACATCTTGGACACACTTGGGGTACACCGGGGCACACCTGGACATTCCTGGGGACACACCTGGGATACACCTGGGCACACCTGGGGACACACCTGGCTACACCTGGGGCACACCTGGGACACACTTGGGCACACCCATTACACACCTAGGGGCACTTGGGGCACACCTGGGACATCTTGGACACACATGGGCACACCCATCACACACCTGGGCACACCCATCACACACCTGGGCACACCTGGGCACACCCATCACACACCTGGGCACACCTGTGTCGCTCTTGCGCCGAGGTGGAGGCAGGGGCAGGTGAGGGCAGCAGAAATGCCCCAGAGACCCCCCCCAAAACTGCCCCGGGTGCGGGGTTTGGGGTGGGAAATGAGGGGGGCAGGGTCTGGGGTGGGAAATGTGGGGTGCAGAAATGTGGGGTGTGAAATGTGGGGTGCAGGGTTTGGGGTGCAGAAATTTGGGGTGTGGAGTTTGGGGTGCGAAATGTGGGGTGGGAAATGTGGGGTGCAGATTTTGGGGTGTGGGGTTTGGAGGTGCAGAGTTTGGGGTGTGGGGATTGGGGTCCCTTGACCGCTGTGGTGTCCTGGTGACCCTCATGGTGTCCCCATGTCCCTCTGGTGTCCCCATGTCCCTCTGGTGTCCCCATGTCCCTCACGGTGTCCCCATGTCCCCTGCCATGTCCCCCCCCCTTCAAGGACACACCAAAGCCAATTGCTCAGAAATGACTTTTTTAACCAAAAACAAACAAACAAACAAACAAAGGCGGGGAGGGGACAAAAAGTGACCGGACAAGAGCGGTGACACCCCAGAACCGGGTGCCACCAGCAGGGTGGTGACACCCCAGGGAGGTGGCACCCCAGGGTTGGTGACACCCAGGGCTGGTGACACCCAGGGTTGGTGACACCCAGGGTTGGTGACACCCCAGGGTTGGTGACACCCAGGGTTGGTGGCACCCCAGGGTTGGTGACACCCAGGGCTGGTGACACCCCAGGGTTGGTGGCACCCAGGGTTGGTGGCACCCCAGGGTGGTGACACCCCAGGGTGGTGACACCCCAGGGTTGGTGGCACCCCAGGGTGGTGACACCCCAGGGTTGGTGACACCCCAGGGTTGGTGACACCCAGGGTTGGTGACACCCCAGGGTTGGTGGCACCCCAGGGTTGGTGGCACCCCAGGGCTGGTGACACCCCAGGGTTGGTGACACCCAGGGTTGGTGGCACCCCAGGGTGGTGGCACCTCGGGGACTCAGGTGGGACAGCCGAAGAACGCCATGTTCTCGGAGAACTCGACGAAGTCCTGGCAGCGGCGCTGGAGCGGCGCGTCCTGGCACGCGGCCTCCGAGGGCCACTGCTCCAGCCAGGTGTCCTTCCCAATCAGGTACCTGTACCTGGGGACACGGGGACAGCTGGGGACACGGGGACGGACAGGGGGACATGGGGACAATGGGGACATGGGGACAATGAGGACAGTGGGGATATAGGGGTGGCCTCCAAGGGCCACTGCTCCAGCCAGGTGTCCTTCCCAATCAGGTACCTGTACCTGGGGACACCGGGGACAGCTGGGGACACGGGGACAGTGGGGACAATGAGGATAAAGGGGATATAGGGGACAATGGGGACACAGGGGACAGCCATGGGGACAGCAGGGACAATGGCATCAATGGGGGCAATGGGGATATAGGGACAGTGGGGACAGTGGGGACAGCCATGGGGACACAAGGACAGCCATGGGGACAGGGGGGACAGTGGGGATAAAGGGGATGGAGGGGACAATGGGGATATAGGGACAGGGGACATGGGGGACAGTGGGGACAATGGGGACAATGGGGCAATGGGGACAATGGGGCAATGGGGACATCCGGAATTCAGGGGACAATGGGGACAATGGGGATAAAGGGGACAGTTGGGACAGTGGGGACAATGGGGCAACGGGGACATTGGGAATTTAGGGGACAATGGGGACCATGGGGATAGAGGGACAATGGGGTCAGTGGGGACAATGGGGTCAGTGGGGACAATGGGGACATTGGGCCCGTGTCCTACTGTCTGCCGCTGGCCCAGAGGTCGCTGGCCTGTCCCCAGACCAGGTAGTCCTGTCCCCTCTGCAGCCTCAGGGTGTCCCTGCACTGCTGGTGGCTCATGAAGGTCCTGTTGCTGCCGGCCGGGTTCTCGTCCGTGCCTGTCACCGTGATGGCACCGTGATGTCACCGTGATGTCACCGTGATGGCACCGTGATGGCACCGTGTCACCATGTCCCCCCCTGTGGTGGCCTTGTCGCTCCCAAGGTGGCCGTGTCCCCCCATGATGGCCATGTTCCCGCCCATGGTGACCTTGTCCTCCCTGTGGTGGCCTTGTCCCCGCCAACGTGGCCGTGTCCCCACCGTGGTGGCCTTGTCCACCCTATGGTGGCCTTGTCTCCCCCTCAGGTGACCATGTCACCTTGTTGAGGTGACCTTGTCCTCCTTCCATGGGCACCCATGACAGCCTTGTCCCCCCCCATGGTGGCCTTGTCCCCAGCCCATGGTGGCCTTGTCCCCAACATGGTGGCCTTGTCCCCCCCCCCCGAGGTGGCCTTGTCCCCATCCCCACGGTGGCCTTGTCCCCACCCCCGAGGTGGCCTTGTCCCCACCCCCGAGGTGGCCTTGTCCCCCCCCATGGTGGCCGTACCCATCTTGATGACCGACAGCACCTCCATGACGTAATTGTCGTAGGCCGGGGTCTCCTCCTGTGCCACCACCCTCACCTTGTACACTGCCAGGGGACACATTGGGGACAATGGGGACAGTCACCCCCACCAGGGTGGCCCTTCCGTGTCCCCTGTCCCCACCGTGTCCCTCCCTGGTCCCGCCATGTCCCCAATGTCCCCAATGTCCCTGATGTCCCTAACGCCACCCGCCATGATCCCTTATCACCCCATGTCCCCAGTGTCCCCAATGACCACTCCCAATGTCCCCCAACGTCCCCATTGTCCCCCAATGTCCCCAATGCCCCTGATGTCCCCAGTGTCCCCCAATGTCTCCATTGTCCCCAACATCCCCATTGTTCCCAATGTCCCCTATGTCCCTGTTGCCCCCAATGCTTGCAATGTCCCCATTGTCCCCTATGTCCCCAATGTCCACTCCCAATGTCCCTGATGTCCCCATTGTCCCCCAATGTCCCCAATATCCTTGATGTCTCCAACATCCCCAATGCCCTCCAGTATCCCCATTGTCCTCCACATCCCTGATGTCCCCAATGCCCCCACTGTCCCCATTGTCCCCAATGTCTCCATTGTCCCCAACATCCCCATTGTCCCCACTGTCCCCAGTGTCCCCATGTCCCACCGAAGTCCACCCCGGGCTCGCAGGCCTTCTCGATGCGTTGGTTGACCGTGATGTCCCTGGGCTCCTCCTGGCGCTTGAAGCAGTTCTCTATGGGGACATCATGGGGACATTGTGGGGACAACACAGGGACAACACCGGGATATCACAGGGACATTGTGGGGATGTCATGGGAACATCACGGGAACATCACTGGGACATCGTGGGGACATCACGGGGACAACACCGGGATATCACAGGGACATTGTGGGGATGTCATGGGAACATCACGGGAACATCACTGGGACATCGTGGGGACATCGTGGGGACATCGTGGGGATATCACGGGGACACAGGCATGACAAGGTCAGCTGTGGCAGGGACGTGTCCCCATCACAGTCATGACATGTGACATCTCATCAGTGACGTGTCCCCACCAGGGTCGTGATGTGTCCCACCACAGCAGGGACGTGTCCCCATCGTGGTCGTAACCTGTGACAGTTCCTCAGGAGCATGTCCCACCATGGCCATGACGTGTCCCATCACATCAACGTGTCCCACCATGACCATGATATGTCCCCATTGTGGTGACATGTGACATCTCATCATTGACGTGTCCCACCATGGCCATGACGTGTCCCATTGAATCAACGTGTCCCACCATGACCATGACTTGTCCCCACCATGGCCATGTAGTGTCCCATCACAACATGTCCCACCATGGCCATGACATGTCTCCACCATGGCAGCAGCATGTCCCCATCATGGCTATGAAGTGTCCCATCACATCAACGTGTCCCACCATGACCGTGACGTGTCCCCACCATGGCCAGGACATGTGACATCTCATCCCTGATGTGTCTCACCATGGCCATGAAGTGTTCCATCACATCGTGTCCCACCATGGCCACAACATGTCCCCACCATGGTGACATGTGACATCTCATCATTGATGTGTCCCACCATGACCATGTCCCACAATGACATGTCCCCACCATGGCCATGAAGTGTCCCACCACATCAATGTGTCCCACCATGGCCATGACACGTCCTCATCATGGTGACACGTGACATCTCATCATGGATGCGTCCCACCATGGCCATGACGTGTCCCACCACATCAACGTGTCCCACCATGGCCATGACACATCCCCATCATGGTGACATGTGACATCTCATCATGGATGTGTCCCACCATGACCATGACGTGTCCCACCCTGTCCCCGTGTCCCCGTGTCACCTTCGGCGCAGCGACAAACGTCCCCCTGGCAGATCTTGTTCAGTTTCCCTCCCTCCTTGTCTGGGTGGTAGAACCGGGTGCAGCGATCGTCTGCGGGGACACGGGGACATCAGGGGACAGGGGGGGACATCAGGGGACAGGAGGGACAGCTGGGACAGCTGGGGACAGTGAGGACAACAGGGGACAGCGGGAACAGGGACAGGGAAGGGACAGGGATGGGGACAGAGGGGACAGGCACAGGGACAGGGTGGGGACAGTGACACTGACAGTGACAGTGACAGGGACAGTGACAGGGACAGTGACAGGGACAGTGACAATGACAAGGACACACCGATGCTGTAGTAGCTGTAGACAGTGACAGTGACAGGGACAGTGACAGAGACAGTGACAGTGACAGTCACACACCGATGCTGTAGTAGCTGTAGACAGGGACAGTGACAGAGACAGTGACAATGACAGTGACAGTGACAGTGACAGTGACAGGGACAGTCACACACCGATGCTGTAGTAGCTGTAGACGCTGACGGCCGCAGGCTGGATCAGCCCCACCTGGAACCTCTGGTGGGCCTTGAAGGTGAAACACTCCTGGGCCCTGTGTGACACCTGGGGACAGCGCGGGGACAGGGATGGGGACAGGGGACATTGATGGGGACAGGGACAGGGACAGGGACAGGTGACACAGGCAGGGGACAGGGAGAGAGGAAAGGGGACAGGGACAGGGACAGGGGACATGGGGGTGGCACTCAGTCAGGCTGCGAGCACCCGGTCCTGTCCCCAGCCATGTCCCTGTGCTGTCCCTGCTCATGTCCCCAACTCCATCTTGGTCTCTGTCCCCCCTTGTCCCTGTCCCTGTCCCCGTCCCTGTCCCATCATGTCCCCATCCCTGTCCCCCCTTGTCCCTGCCCCTGCCCATGTCCCCATCCCTGTCCCCCAACATTGTCCCTGTCGTGTCCCTGTCCCTGTCCCCCCACCATGTCCCTGTCCCCGTCCCTGTCCCATCATGTCCCCATCCCTGTCCCCCCTTGTCCCTGCCCCTGCCCATGTCCCCATCCCTGTCCCCCCACCCTGTCCCTGTCCCTGTCCCTGTTCCTGTCCCATCATGTCCCCACCCCTGTGTCCCCATCCGTCCTATCCCTGTCCCACCTTGTCATTGTCCCATCCTGTCCCTCTCACCACCCCAGTCCCATCCCCACCCCCTGTCCCCAGTGTCCCCAGTGTCCCCACCTTGTCCAGGTAAATGACGACGTTGCTCCGCTCTTTGTCCTGGTCCAGCTCGAACTTGGAGATGTACCTGTCCACGCCCTCGGACAGCTGGGGACAGGGACACAGTGACATTGGGGACAGTGTGACACCAGGACCATGGGGACAACAAGGATGTGGGGACACAAGGACGCACGTGTGGCAACGAGGGGACATGGTGGCACATGATGGCACAAAGACTTGGGGTCCCTTGTCTTTGTCCCCATGTCCCCCTGTGGTGTCCCCATGTCCCCGCAGTGTCCCCATGTCCCCCTGTGGTGTCCCCATGTCCCCTCACTGACCCTCCTGAGGTCCTGCACGTCCGGTGTGAATCCCGTGAGCATGGACACGTCCAGGATGGACATGGTGGCATCCACGGTGTCCAGGTACCTGTGGGGACACAGCTGAGGCCACCCCGCCTGTCCCCACTCCCCTGTCCCTCTCGAGGTCCCCAACGTCCCCATGGGACAAGGTGAGTGCTTTTTGTCCCCAGTGTCACCATCCCTGTCCCCAGTGTCCCCAGTGTCCCCAGTGTCCCCAGTGTCCCTCCATCCCATTCCCCACCCTGTCCCCAGTGTCCCCAAAGTCCTCAGTGTCCCCAGTGTCCCCAATGGCCCCAGTGTCCCCATCCTTTCCCTGATGTCCCTGTCCCATGGTCCCCAATGTCCTCAATGTCCCCAATGTTCCCAATGTCCCCATCCTCTCCCCGATGTCCCTGTCCCCAACATCCCCTCTCTGTCTCCGTTGTCCCCAGTGTCCCCAATGTCCCCAGTGTCCCCATACTTTCTCAGCTGTCCCTGTCCCCAATGTCCCCAATGTCCTCACCCTGTCCCTGATGTCCCCAATGTCCCCATTTTCCTCCTTGTCCCCAGTGTCCCCACCCTGTCCCCAGTGTTCCCAGTGTCCCCAATGTCCCCAGTGTCCCCAATGTCCCCACCCTGTCCAAAATGTTCCCAGTGTCCCCAGTGTCCCCAGTGTCCCCAATGTCCCCACCTGATGCAGATGTTGATCTTGACCGTCCTGATGACATCCTCCTCTTCCCTGCCTGGGTGGGGACACCGAGGTGACATCGAAGGTGACACGGGGCGCTCACAGAGGGGACACGGGGAGGGGCTGGCGGTGACACCGCCAGGACAGGGAGGGGACAGTTGGGGACCCACCCTTGTTGACCTCCTCCACGTCCACGCTCAGGTGGAACTTGTCACACTTGTCCTCCCTCTCGGGGACCTTGGCGTGGTACACGGTCACCACCGTCATTGTCCCCTTGCCCACGCCCTCGGCCTTGACCGTGAAGTCCTCGTTGTGCTTGGTCTGAGGGGACAGGGGACGGTGGGGACATTGGAGGGGACACTGGGGACATTGGGGACATCGGGAGGGGACATCGGGAAGGGACATTGGGGACATTGGGAAGGGACAGGGGATGTTGGGAAAGGGCAGGGGACATTGTGGACATCGGAGGGGACACTGGGGACATTGGGGACATCGGGAGGGGACATCGGGAAGGGACATTGGGAAGGGAACAGGGACATTGGGGACATTGGGAAGGGACAGGGGATGTTGGGAAAGGACAGGGGACATCAGGAGGGGACATTGGGAGGGGACAGGGGACGGTGGGGACATTGGGAGGGGACAGGGGACATCCCCAGGAGGAACAGGGGATGTTGGCATTGGGAAGGGACAGGTGACATTGGGAGGGGACAGGTGCCAGGGACAGGTGCCAAGGACAGGTGCCAAGGACAGGTGACAGGGACAGGTGCCAAGGACAGGTGCCAAGGACAGGTGCCAGGGACAGGTGCCAAGGACAGGTGCCGAGGACAGGTGCCAAGGACAGGTGCCAGGGACAGGTGCCAAGGACAGGTGCCAAGGACAGGTGCCAGGGACAGGTGCCAAGGACAGGTGCCAAGGACAGGTGCCGAGGACGTTACCTCGGCGGAGCGCGCCACCAGCGCGTTGCGGTTCTCGATGCGGTACTTGATGGGGCTGGCGCGGCGCGGCAGCAGCACCGACACGTCCAGCTCCAGCTGCTCCTGGGCCTGCGCGGACACCTGGTACTGGGCCAGCGCTTGGAACACCAGGATGGTGGCCTGAGGGGACACCGGGGTCACCACGGCTTGGGGACACCACCTGTGTGTGCTGGGCCAGCGCTTGGAACACCAGGATGGTGGCCTGAGGGGACACCGGGGTCACCAGGGCTTGGGGACACCACCTGTGTGTGCTGGGCCAGCGCTTGGAACACCAGGATGGTGGCCTGAGGGGACACCGGGGTCACCACAGCTTGGGGACACTGGTGGAGAACCCACAAGGGCTCCTGGGTGACAATGGTGGCTTGAGGGGACTTTGGGGTCACCAGGGCTTGGGGACACTGGTGGAGAACCCACAAGGGCTCCAGGGTGACAATGGAGGCCTGAGGGGACATCGGGGTCACCGGGGCTTGGGGACACTGGTGGAGAACCCGCAAGGGCTCCGGGGTGGCCTGAGGGGACACCAGTGTCACCAGGCCTTGGTGACATCACCTGGAGCTCCCCAAACTCTTCTGAGCACCCTTTGGCTCCTGCGCCACCCAGGACGTCCCCAAAACGACCACGCCCCTCCCTGTCACCCCCAGCGCCGCCGGGTGTCCCGGGGATGTCCCCGCGGCGGCCGGGGCTGTCCCGTGTCCCACCTGGGTGGAGCCGTAGCCCCCTCCGTAGTAGTTCTGCTGGGCCAGCCACCGGACCACGGGCCCGGCCAGCTCGGCCTTCTCCATCTGCACCAGGGCCAGCAGCGCGTAGGACGTGCCCTCGATGTTGTAGGTGCGGGCGTTGCGCTCCTCCCAGCTGGCCCCATCTGCGGGGACATCGGGGACACCTTCGGCCACCAGGGACCCCCACGGCCACCTCAGCCCGGCCACAAATGACAGCCCCGGGTGAGGCGTTATCTCAGGAGGGTCCTAAACCACTTCTGGAGAAGCTCAGGAGGACCCAAAACCACCTCCTCTTAGCCCAGATCTCAACCCTGGGTGAGGATTCAGTTCTGGAGAACCTCATGAGGACCCAAAACCACCTCCCCTGACCCCAAATTCCAACCCTGGGTGAGGATCGGTTTTGGAGAACCTCATGAGGACCCAAATCCACCTCTTTCACCCCAGTTTGACCCCTCTTGAGACGTCACCTTTGGAGGACCTCCTGAAGACCCAAACCCACCTCCTTCCACCTCGATTTTGACCAATTTCCACCCCAGGTTTGGTGTCACCTTTAAGAGGACCTCGTGAGAACCCAATCCCACCTCATTTCACCTCAATTTTGACCAATTTCCACGCCAGGTTTGGTGTCATCTTTGGAGAACCTCGTGAGGACCCAAATCCACCTCCTTTCACCTCAATTTTGACCCCTCTTGGGGTGTCTACTTTGGAGAACCTCATGAGAACCCAAACCCACCTCCTTTCACCCCAGTTTGACCCCTCTTGAGACGTCACCTTTGGAGAACCTCATGAGGACCCTCTCGCTCTTGAGCTTCCCGGCCAGGGCCAGCGCGTAGGATGCCAGGGCCACCGTGTAGGGCCGGGCCAGCTGCTCGTAGCGCCGCGCCAGGAACCCGGCGGCCTTGTTGATGCTGTCGTCCAAGCTCTGGGAACCAAGGATGGAGAATTTGGCATCTCAGGTGGCTTCCACGACGGTCTGGAAGCTCAGGAATGTCACCTGTGGGGCCACTCACGTTGATGTGGTCCTTGCAGATGTCCCGTGCCTCCTGCAGGGCGATGAGCACGAAGGCGGTGAGGGACACCTCGGGCTCGGCGCCGGCGTAGCCTCCCTGCGGGACGAAAAAGAGGGAAAAAACCTCGGGATTGGGGTTTTCCAAGAGCTCAGTGGTCCACAGCAGCTCATTCCAAAGATGTGTCCTTGACTGGTCCGAGGGACAGCCAAGGGACAGCCAAGGGACACCCAAACTTCACCCAAGGGACATCCAAAGGGTCTCTGACCTTCATGTGACCTTCAGGTGAGGAACACCCAAGGAACATCCAAGGAACACCCAAAGGACACTCAAGGGACATCCAAAGGGTGTCTGACCTTCACCTGACCTTTACCTGACCTTCAAATGAGGAACACTCAAGGGACAATCAAGGGACACCCAATGGACACCAAAACTTCACCCAAAGGACACCCAAAGAACATCTGACCTTCACCTGACCTTCATGTGAGGAACACTCAATGGACACCCAAAGAACACCAAAGGGACACCCAAACTTCACTCTAGGGACATCCAAAGTGTATGTGACCTTCATGTGACCTTCAGGTGAGGAACACCCAAGGAACATCCAAAGAATATCTGACCTTCACCTGACCTTCACCTGACCTTCAGGTGAGGAACACCCAAGGAACATCCAAGGGACACCCAAGGGACACCCAAAAATATCTGACCTTCATGTGAGGAACACCCAAAGAATATCTGACCTTCACGTGAGGAACATCCAAGGGACACCCAAGGGACACCCAAGGGATATCCAAAGGGTATCTAAACTTAACGTGACCTTCAGGTGAGGAACACCCAAGGGACAATCAAGGGACAGCCAGTGGACACTCAAACGTCACCCAAGGGACATCCAAAGGGTATCTGACCTTCACCTACCTTCACATGAGGAACACTCAAGGGACACCCAAGGGACACCCAATGGACACCCCAACTTTGCCCAAGAGACACCCAAAAAATACCCAAGAGGCACCCAAGGAAGACCCAAGGAATGTTTGACCTTCACCCGAGGGATGCCCAAGGACATTTCTGAGGCTCACCTGACCTTCACCCCAGGAAACTCCAGGGAACACCCAAAAACCACCCAAGGAGCGCCCAAAACCCACCCGAACTTCAACCAAGGAACACTCAAAGAATTCCTGAGGTTCACCTGACCTTCACCCAAGGAACTTACCCAAAAACCATCTAAGGAACACTTGACCTTCAGGCAAGGAACACCCAAAACCCACCCGAACTTCAACCAAGGAACACTCAAAGAATTCCTGATGCTCACCTGACCTTCACCCAAGGAACGCCCAAGGAACACCCAAAAAGCACCCAAGGAACACCTGACCTTCACCCAAGGAACGCCCAAGGAACACCCAAAGTTCACCAGACCTTCACCCAAAACCTCCCACCCTCCACCCGAGGTCCCCCAAGCTTCGGCCACCAGCAGTGACAGGGTTGAGGTGTCCCCCTACCATCATCTCCTTTTGGATGACGGGCGCGTCCTCCTGGAAGACCCCGTCCGGCTTCTGCTTGTTGAGGATGAGCCACTTGATGGGGCCGCAGATCTCGCTGTGCTCGATGTCCGTCAGCTTCCTGGCCATGGCGAACACCTTCACCACGTAGGCGGTCAGCCTGGGCATGGGGACACCTGAGGGTCACACCTGGCCGTGTCACCTGGGCTGGGTGGTGGTGGCGGCGGTGGTGGCAGCAGGTCCCTCACCAGGTGCTGGAGGGGCGCTTGAGGAAGGCGGCGTAGGAGCTGTCGGACTTGCGGTAGGCCAACTGTTGGGTGTAACCTGCGAGGAGATGGCCATCGGTCAACGTGAGGGGTGGCCGGGGTGGGCTTCAGGCCATCAATGTCCTCCAGCTGTTGGTCAACGCCAGGGGTGGCCAGTGGTGGCCTCAGGCCATGGGTGTCCTCCAGCCATTGGTCAATGTGAGGGGTGGCCGGTGGTGGCCTCAGGCCACCAAGGTCCTCCAACCTTTGGTCAACATGAGGGGTGCCCTGGGTGGGCTTCAGGCCACCAATGGCCTCCAGCTGTTGGTCAACGCCAGGGGTGGCCAGTGGTGGCCTCAGGCCATGGGTGTCCTCCAGCCATTGGTCAATGTGAGGGGTGGCCGGTGGTGGCCTCAGGCCACCAAGGTCCTCCAACCGTTGGCCAACACAAAGAGCACCCACCCAAACTGAGGAACCCTCAGGCCGCCAGCCTGCTCTGGAGCCCGTCCCAGTGCACACCAGTAACTCTGGAAACCCCAAACTGGCCTCACCCAACCCAGGTCACCTCCAGAGGAGCGACCTTCTGCACCACCTCGGATGATGGGGACCTTCTGCGACCCAAGAGAGGACACCGAGGGACACTGCCACCATTTTGTGGACATTCCCACCTCTTTTGAGGACCGTTCCCACCACTTCTGTTGCCAGCCCCACCATTTTTGGTGCCGTTCCCACCATTTTGAGGACGTTCCCACCATTTTGAAGACATTGCCACCATTTTGAGGACATTTTCCACCACTTTGGTGCCGTTCCACCCATTTTGTGGACATTCTCCTCACTTCTGGTGCCATTCCCACCATTTTGAGGACATTCCCAAAACTTTTGGTGCTGTTCCCACCATTTTGTTGCCGTTCCCACCATATTTTGCTGTTCCCACCATTTTGAGGACTTTCCCAGCACTTTTGTTGCCTTTCCCACCATTTTGAGGACTTTCCCACCATTTTGAGGATGTTCCCACCATTTTGAGGACATTCCCACCACTTTCGTTGCCTTTCCCACCATTTTGAGGACTTTCCCACCATTCTGAGGACATTCCCACCATTTTGATGACATTCCCACCACCTTTGTTGCCGTTCCCACCATTTTGAGGACATTCCCACCATTTTGAGGACATTCTCACCATTTTGAGGACATTCCCACCATTTTGTTGCTGTTCCCACCGCTTTGATGACATTCCCACTATTTTGGAGCCGTTCCCACCATTTTGAGACGTTCCCACCATTTTGAGGACGTTCCCACCACTTTGAGGATGTTCCCTCCATTTTGAGGACATTCCCACCACTTTCGTTGCCGTTTCCACCATTTTGAGGACTTTCCCACCATTTTGTTGCCGTTCCCACCATTTTGAGGACATTCCCACCATTTTGTTGCCTTTCCCACCATTTTGAGGACTTTCCCACCATTCTGAGGACATTCCCACCATTTTGATGACATTCCCACCACCTTTGTTGCCGTTCCCACCATTTTGAGGACATTCCCACCATTTTGAGGACATTCTCACCATTTTGAGGACATTCCCACCATTTTGTTGCTGTTCCCACCGCTTTGATGACATTCCCACTATTTTGGAGCCGTTCCCACCATTTTGAGACGTTCCCACCATTTTGAGGACATTCCCACCATTTTGAGGATGTTCCCTCCATTTTGAGGACATTCCCACCACTTTCGTTGCCGTTTCCACCATTTTGAGGACATTCCCACTATTTTGTTGCCTTTCCCACCATTTTGAGGACATTCCACCATTTTGAGGATGTTCCCGCTATTTTGATGACATTCCCACCATTTTGAGGGCGTTCCCACCACTTTGATGACATTCCCAGCATTTTGATGACATTCCCACCATTTTGAGGATGTTCCCACCATTTTGAGGACATTCCCACCATTTTGAGGACGTTCCCACCATTTTGAGGATGTTCCCACCATTTTGAGGACTTTCCCACCATTTTCAGGACATTCCCACCATTTTGAGGACGTTCCCACCATTTTGAGGACATCCCCTCCCTTCTGGGGCCGTTCCCACCTTTCTTGATCAGCTCGATGGCGCCGGCCCGGCGGTCGACGCCGAAGGTCTCCCACTGCATGGTCTTGTCCAGGTAGTGGACGGCGATGACCGTGGGCGTCATGCCGATCATGTTCTGCTCCCCACAGCCCGACGGGGTCACGATCAGGTGCTTCAGCTTGGCCCCATCGATGGCCTTCTCCACGATGATGGACACGGGGTTGCCTGGGCCAGGAGAGGACGTGTCACGCTCAGGATGTCCCACCTGTCCCCCTCCCCAGCCAGGTTGTCCCCACGTGTCTTCGTGGTGCTCACCCTGGATGCTGACTTTGGTCTCCGACTCGGTGTTGGGGACGATGTCCGAGAGGTCAGTGGCCTTCACCCGCTCCTCCTGCACCCCATCTGTGGGGTGGGGTGGCCGTGGTGACTCCAAATCCTCCCCTGAGGTGACCCAGCCCCACCCCACATCAGGGTGTCCCTTGAGATGCCCCAGTCCTCTGGCGGGATGTCCCCTGTCCTCCAAGCTGTCCCAAACCTGAGCTTGGAGGTTCCTCCTTGATCCCTCCAGATGTCCCAAACCCATGGTGGGACCTCCCTGGTCTCCAAAAGATGCCCCAAACCCACAGTGGGACCTTCCTGGTCCCCAAAGATGTCCCAAACCCACCACAGGACCTTCCTGGTCCCCAAAGATGTCCCAGACCCATAGTGGGACCTCCATGGTCCCCAAAGATGTCCCAAACCCACCACGGGACCTCCATGGTGCCCAGAGATGTCCCAAAGCCACCGTGGGACCTGCCCAGAGATGTCACTCACTGACTCCCTTCTTCTGCGGGTCCAGCTCCACGATCTTCACCGTCTTCTCCAGCCGCATCCCCTCGGGCTGTCCAGGGCAGAGTCCGGCACTGAAGGTGGGCTTGGGTCTGGGGTCCTCCCCGTCCCAACCCCTCTGGACCACTAGGAGAGGCCTCCCAGTATAAACCAGTACCCCCAGCGACACATGGGGACAGCCCCAGGAGGCCACACCGGGTCACACAGGTCGCTGAGGTCCTGGAGACCCCAAGGTCACTCTTGTGTCTTGGTCAACTTCATTGTGTGGCCACCATGGTCAGCCTGAGCTTGGTGACCCCACCCAGGTCACCAATGAAGATATTGATTGAAAACATCAAATCAATGAGGGCATCGAGTCCCATGGTCATCCTGGCTTTGGTGATCTCACCAATGAAGATATTGATTGAAAACACCAAATCAATGAGGGCATCGAGTCCCATGGTCATCCTGGCTTTGGTGATCTCACCAATGAAGATATTGATTAAAAATACCAAATCAATGAGGGCATCAAGTCCCATGGTCATCCTGGCTTTGGTGATCTCATCAATGAAGATATTGATTGAAAATACCAAATCAATGAGGGCATCGAGTCCCATGGTCAGCCTGGCTTTGGTGATCTCATCAATGAAGATATTGATTGAAAATACCAAATCAATGAGGGCATCAAGTCCCATGGTCATCCTGGCCCTGGTGACCCCATCCAGGTCACCAATGAAGATATTGATTGAAAACACCAAATCAATGAGGGCATCGAGTCCCATGGTCATCCTGGCTTTGGTGATCTCATCAATGAAGATATTGATTGAAAACACCAAATCAATGAGGTCATCGAGTCCCATGGTCATCCTGGCCCTGGTGACCCCATCCAGACCATCAATGAAGATATTGATTACAAGCATCAAGTGCCATGGTCATCCTGGCCCCATCCAGGTGATCAATGAAGATATTGATTAAAAACACCAAATCAATGATGCAACCAAACCAAACTGGCCACACACGCTGACCCCTTGGTGCCACCACGGCTGACTGGACGTGCCACCACCCACCCCCCACCTCTGCCGTGGTGGACCTGGCCCACCCATGGTGGCCGCCCAACCACTGAAGGAGAACACCATGGATGCCACCATGCTGGGAGCATCTCAAGAACGTAGATGCCACCACTGGTGGCCACTCACCACCACCCGGAGCTTCTTCTTGACCCCATCACCCACGTATCGGTCACGGACGGACGCCTTGACCTCGACGTCCAGCTGGCCGAGCTTGAGGGGGACGATGACGAAGGGCACGGCGCGCGAGGACTCGGCCTTCACCCGCAGCACCTGCTGGAAGCGCCGCTTGGCCGTGGAGGGGCTGCACAGGTCGGGGTTGTAGATCAGCTCCACGCGCACCTGGACGGTGACAAGGAGGTCACACCTGAGGTCTGGACAGGGTGACCTTTGGCGTCCCCAAAAAAATGTCCCCAGCTGACCGTGATGTCGTGGAGCCAGTAGTTGTAGAGGATGGCGCGGATCTCCACCTGCTCGTTCCTCACCACCGAGTAGGGCAGGCGGAGGTCGATGAAGAACTGCTTCATCACCGTGACCTCGTAGGGGGTGGCCACGCACAGCCCTGGGGTTGGGGACACGTGAGGGCTTGGGGTTGGGGACACCTCGTGTCCCCAAGGCAGCCCCGAGGTCTTCAGAGGTCCCTGGAAGGCCAGGGAGTCCTCAAAAGGCTTGGGAGATCCATCAAGACCCACAGAGCCCTCAAAAGGCTTGGGAGATCCATCAAGACCCACAGAGTCCTCAAAAGGCTTGGGAGATCCATCAAGACCCACAGAGTCCTCAAAAGGCTTGGGAGATCCATCAAGACCCACAGAGTCCTCAAAAGGTTTGGGAGATCCATCAAGACCCACAGAGCCCTCAAAAGGTTTGGGAGATCCATCAAGAACTGAGGGATCCTCCCAAGGTTTGGGAGATCCATCAAGACCCACAGAGTCTTCCCAAGGTTTAGGAGACCCCTTGAATCCCAAAGTTTAGGAGATCCCTCAAGTTCCATGGAGATCCCTCAAATCCCAAGGATGGCCACCAGGCTTTGGGGCATCTCCCCCTCAGATTTTGGAGATCCCTCAAATCCTGGTGAATCCCTCCAGGCTTTAGGGGACCCTTCAGGGACCCCCCACGAGGTTTGGGGACGTTCTGCTGGCCCCAGGAACCCCCTTGTCCTCCATGACCCCATACCTTTGGTGGGGGAGAGGCTGACGGCCAGGATCTCCCAGGTGGTGATGGAGTCCTGCAGGTACACGGGCACCGTCTTGGCCGAGATCCTGGAGAGGACAGGAGTGACCAAGAGGGTCAGGGGTGTCACCATGGGACTTCTCTGGTCCCCAAAGATGTTCCAGCCCCACAGCTGGACTTCCATGGTCCCTAAAGATGTCCCAAACCCACTGCGGGACCTCTCTGGTCCCCAGAGATGTCCCCACCCCACGGACCCCCAAGCAGGACCAGGAGCTTGGAGATGACCCCTGAGAGGACCAAGAACCCCTGAGCTGGACCGGGAGTTTAGCAGGGACCTTTGTGTGGCTTTGGGGTGACCATAACTGCTCTCCAGAGATGTCCAAGCTGGATGGGGACAGGGTGCCCAGGCTGGGCTGTGGGGTGGGAGGGTGGTGGCACAGGAGGGTGGTGGCACAGGAGGTCCAGGCTCACCCCAGCTTGTTGGGTGGATCCGTCAGCTGCTCCACCTGCCACAGCCAGCTCTCGGGGAAGAGGGTCCGCGAGACGATGTCCGAGTCCTCCAAGAAGGGATCCTCGTCCTCATGGCCTGGGGGTGGTGGCATCGGACCTCTCGAACGTGGCCTCAGGGCTGAGACCCCTGAGTGGAGCCGGTATCACCCCAGCGCCACCCAGTGCCACCCAGTGCCACCCAGTGCCACCCAGTGTCACCCAGTGCCACCCAGTGCCACCCAGTGTCACCCCAGTGTCACCCAGTGTCACCCAGCACCACCCCAGTGTCACCCAGTGTCACCCAGTGCCACCCAGTGTCACCCCAGTGTCACCCAGTGTCACCCAGCACCACCCCAGTGTCACCCAGTGTCACCCAGTGCCACCCCAGTGTCATCCAGTGCCACCCAGTGTCACCCCTTGTCTTGCCCAAGGTCACCCAACTGCCACCCAAGCGTTGCCCAATGGGTTGTCCAAGGGCCACTTGACCTTCACCCAAGGAATGCCCCAAACCCACCCAAGACCCTCCCAACCTTCACCCAAGCTCCACCTGAGGAGCACCCAAGGAACACCCAAGGTTCACCTGACCTTCCACCAGGGAAAGTCCAAGGAACACCCAAAGAACACCCAAGGAACATCCAAGGAACACCCAAGGAACACCCAAGGAACACTCAAGGAACACCCAAGGAACACTCAAGGTTCTCCTGACCTTCCACCAGGGAAAGTCCAAAGAACGCCCAAGGAAAACCCAAGGAACATTCAAGGAACACTCAAGGTTTGCCTGACCTTCACCAAAGAACACCCAAGGTCCACCTGACCTTCACCAAGGAACACCCAAGCTTCACCCAAGCTCTGCTCAAGCTCACCTTCACCTGAGTTCCACCAAGGAACACCCAAAACCCACCCAAGACCCTCCCAACCTTCACCCGAGCTGCACCTGAGGAGCACCTGAACTTCCCCCAGGGAAATTCCACCAAGGAACACCCAAGGAACATCCAAGGAACACTCAAGGAACACCCAAGGAAAATCCAAAGAACATCCGAGGAACATCCAGGGAACACTCAAGAACACCCAAGCTTCGCCTCACCTTCACCAAGGAACACTCAAGGAAAACCCAAGGTCCACCTGACCTTCACCAAGGAACACCCAAGGAACACCCAAGGTCCACCTGACCTTCACCAAGGAACACCCAACCTTCACCCAAGCTCTGGTCAAGCTCACCTTCACCTGAGTTCCACCAAGGAACACCCAAGGAACACCCAAGGAACACCCAAGAACACCCAAGCTTCGCCTCACCTTCACCAAGGAACACCCAAGGAAAACCCAAGGTCCACCTGAACTTCACCAAGGAACACCCAAGGTTCACCTGACCTTCCACCAGGGAAAGTCCAAAGAACGCCCAAGGAAAACCCAAGGAACATTCAAGGAACACTCAAGGTTTGCCTGACCTTCACCAAAGAACACCCAAGATCCACCTGACCTTCACCAAGGAACACCCAAGGTCCACCTGACCTTCACCAAGGAACACCCAAGGAACACCCAAGGTCCACCTGACCTTCACCAAGGAACACCCAAGGAACACCCAAGGAACACCCAAGGTCCACCTGACCTTCACCAAGGAACACCCGACCTTCACCCAAGCTCTGCTCAAGCTCACCTTCACCTGAGTTCCACCAAGGAACACCCAAAACCCACCCAGGACACTCCACCAACCTCCACCCGAGGTTCCTCCAAGCTCCCCGACCTTCTCCCACCCTCCGTGACCCAACACTTGCTTCTGGCCAGGCCGGTGCTGGGCGAGAGGTTCTGCTGGTCCCGCTTGGCCTTGATGTATCTGCAGCAGTCGAGGAAGGCGCGGACGCAGGCGTCGCCCTCCAGGATGTACTCGCTCCTCTGCTCGCAGCCGTGTCCCATCGGGTTGTCCTTCATCCCGTCCTCGCAGCACCTCCTCTCCAGCTTGTCCGAGTACTCGGCCGCTGGTGGACACCAGGAACGGGCTGGGACAGGCCCTGGTGGCTCGAGGGAGTGGGGACCTCGGGGTGTGGGACACTCTGGTGGCCCTCAGGGCTGTGGGACACTCTGGTGGCTCTTTAGGACATGGGGACCTCGGGGTGTGGGACACTCTGGTGGCTCTGGAATGGGGATCTCAGGGGTGTGGGACACTCTGGTGGCTCTGGAATGGGGACCTCGGGGTGTGGGACACTCTGGTGGCCCTCAGGGGTATGGGACACTCTGGTGGCTCTTTAGGACATGGGGACCTCGGGGTGTGGGACATTCTGGTGGCCCTCAGGGCTGTGGGACATTCTGGTGGCTCTTTAGGACATGGGGACCTCGGGGTGTGGGACACTCTGGTGGCTCTTTAGGACATGGGGACCTCGGGGTGTGGGACACTCTGGTGGCTCTTTAGGACATGGGGACCTCGGGGTGTGGGACATTCTGGTGGCTCTTTAGGACATGGGGACCTTGGGGTGTGGGACATTCTGGTGGCCCGCAGGGTGTGGGACATTCTGGTGGCCTTTGGGACACGGGACATTCTGGTGGCCCTTAGGGAAATGGGACACTCTGGTGGCCCTCAGGGACATGGGACGCTCCTCTGGTGGCATCTGGGACATGGGACACTCTGGTGGCACTTGGGAGAGGGGTTGCTGTGGGACATGGGACACTGGTGACCCTCAGGGTCTGGGACACTTTGGCAGCCCCAGGGACAAGGGACACCCTGGTGACCCCTGGGGACAAGGAACACCCTGGTGACCCCTGGGGACAAGGAACACCCTGGGGACCTTGGGGACAAGGGACACCCTGGTGACCTCAGGGACAAGGGACACCCTGGTGACCCCTGGGGACAAGGGACACCCTGGTGACCCCTGGGGACAAGGGACACCCTGGTGACCTCGGGGACAAGGGACACCCTGGTGACCTTGGGGACAAGGGACACCCCAGTGCCACCCACCCTTGGTGCCCTTGTACTCGGCGAGTGCCAGCGAGCGCCGCTTGCGTTTGGCAGGCTGGGGACACAGGAGCTCTGGGGACAGAGGGGACACTGGTCAGGACCCCAAGGTGTCCCAGGTGTCACATCCCAAAGCTCAGCGTCACCTCCTCCATCCCCAAGGTGCCACCTCCTCCACCATCCCCGAGGTGCCACCTCCACCATCCTTGAGGTGTCACCATCCCCATCCCTGAGGTGTCACATCCTTGAAGTGTCACCTCCACTATCCCTGAGATGTCACCTCCTCCATCCCCGAGGTGCCACCTCCACCATCCCCAAGGTGCCACCACCTCCACCATCCCTGAGGTGCCACCTCCTCCACCATCCCTGAGGTGCCACCTCCTCCACCATCCCTGAGATGTCACCTCCTCCACCATCCCTGAGATGTCACCTCCTCCATCCCTGAGGTGTCACCTCCACCATCCCTGAGGTGTCACCACCTCCACCATCCCTGAGGTGTCACCTCCTCCATCCCCAAGGTGCCACCTCCTCCACCATCCCCAAGGTGCCACCTCTGTAAGATGCCACCTCCCTGAGGTGCCACCCGCCTGTCCCCGAGGTGCCACCACAGCTGTCCCCACCTGACCGCTGGGGCGTGGTGACCTTGACGCTGGTGGCCAGGCTCAGGCCGGCGTCCGCGAAGACGCCGACGTTGTCCCGGCCACTGCCCGCCGTGCAGCCGATGTCACTTTTCTCCACCGTGTCCCAAACCTGCGCCCACAGGGGACAGCTGTGACACTGCCACCACCACCCAGGGGTGACAGGACAGCCGTGATGGCCACTGCCACCACCCAGGGACAATGGGGACAGCTGTGACACTGCCACCACCACCCAGGGACAATGGGGACAGCTGTGACACTGCCACCACCACCTAGGGGTGACAGGACAGCTGTGATGGCCAGTGCCACCACCCAGGGACGATGGGGACAGCTGTGACACTGCCACCACCACCCAGGGGTGACAGGACAGCTGTGACACTGCCACCACCCAGGGACAATGGGGACAGCCGTGACACTGCCACCACCACCCAGGGGTGGCAGGGACAGCTGTGATGGCCAGTGCCACCACCCAGGGATGATGGGGACAGCTGTGATGGCCACCACCCCAACCTGGGGACAATGGGGACAGCTGTGACGGCCACGGCCACCACGCAGGGATGGCAGGGATGGGGGACACCCGTGACAGCCACCACCACCACCAGGGGTGACAGGGACAACCATGATGGCCACCAGGAGGGGACGATGGGGACGGGGACAGCCGTGACAGCCACCACCCAAGGATGCTGGGGATGGCCATGGCCACCCCTTGGGGACATCGAGGACAGGGCCACCCACCCTGGTCTGGGTGAGCTTGTTCTTGTTGAGGACAAAGACCCCCTTGTCCACGGCCCCCACCCAGGGACAGCAGGGACGGGGACAACCATGGTGGCCACCACCAGGGGACAGCAGGGACACGGACAATCATGGTGGCCACCACCAGGGGACAGCAGGGACAGGGACAACCATGGTGGCCACCACCAGGGGACATCAGGCACAACCATGGTGGCCACCACCAGGGGACAGCAGGGACAGGGACAACCATGGTGGCCACCACCAGGGGACATCAGGGACACAGACAATCATGGTGGCCACCACCAAGGACCAATGGGGACAGGGACAACCATGGTGGCCACCACCAGGGGACAGCAGGGACAGGGACAACCATGGTGGCCACCACAAGGAGATGATGGGGACAGGCACAACCATGGTGGCCACCACCAGGGGACATGGAGGACAGGGCCACCCACCTTGGCCTGGGTGAACTTGTTCTTGTTGAGGACGTAGACCCCCTTGTCCACGGCCACCAGCCCCACGTAGGCCTTGTGGTCGCCCTCGATGTGCAGCCTCATCCCTGACCCCGGCTCTTGGACATGGCTGTCACGTTCTGTCTCCCCCTTCACCACCAGCTGCCACAGACACAGGAGGTGACGTCCCCAGGATGTCCCCAAAAGACACTTTTGTCCTCCCCCCACCACGGGAGACACCACATTTGGACATGGGGTTCATGTCTGGGCCACCAGGGCCACCAGGGCCACCTGGGTCACCCAGGAGATGTCCAAGCTCCTTGTGGAGTGTCCAAAACCGCACAAGTGACACCAAATCCCCACCAGGGGCCACTCAGGTCCCTCAATGTCCCCTCAAGTTCTTCCAAAGGTCCCCAAGGATCTCAAGGTCCTCCCAAACCCTTCCAAAGGTCCCCCCGATCCCTCAAGGGTCCCTCAAGGCCACCCAAACCCTTCCAAAGGTTCTCCAGATCCCTCAAGGGCCCCCAAACGCCTCAAGGACCTCTCAGTTCCCTCAAGGACCTCCCAAACCCCTCAAGGACCTCCCAAACCCCTCAAGAACCTCCCAGGTTCCTCAAGGACCTCCCAAACCCCTCAAGGACCTCCCAAACCCCTCAAGAACCTCCCAGGTGCCTCAAGGACCCCCCAAACACCTCCAAGACCTCCCAGGTCCCTCCAGGGCCACCTCAAGGACCACTCCACCACCACCAAGGCCCATCCAACGTCTCCAAGACCCCCTGGGACCCCCCTGGGACCACCAGGGGACACTGACGGAGCCCATGCAGGTGTCCTTGACGTCCACCCAGACGGAGTCGGCCACGATCTCGCCGGGCAGGACGTAGTAGAAGGCCACGATGCGGAAGGACGGGATGAGCTCGGGCGTCACCGGCAGGGTCATGGTCACCAAGCTCTGGCCGGGCTCGTGCCGCTGCCGGCCGGCTCGGAGGATGCGGCCCTTGGTCATGATCTGCCAGGAACCCAGGCTTGGTGACCACCTGGACGCCCCTCAATGACCCCTCAAGGACCTCCCAGACCCCTCAAGAACCTCCCAAACACCTCCAAGGACCTCCCAAACCCCTCAAGGATCTCTCAGTTCCATCAAGAACCTTCCAAACCCCTCAAGAACCTCCCAAACCCTTCAAGGACCTCCCAAACCCCTCAAGAACCTCTCAGTTCCCTCAAGGACCTCCCAAACCCTTCAAGGACCTCCCAAACCCCTCAAGGATCTCTCAGTTCCCTCAAGAACCTCCCAAACCCCTCAAGGAACCCCCAAACACCTCCAAGGCCTCCCAAACCCTTCAAGGACCTCTCAGCTCCCTCAAGGGCCTCCCAAACCCTTCAAGGATCTCCCAGGTCCCTCAAGAACCACCCAAACCCCTCAAGGAACCCCCAAACACCTCCAAGGCCTCCCAAACCCTTCAAGGACCTCTCAGCTCCCTCAAGAACCTTCCAAACACCTCATGGACCCCCCAAACCCCTCAATGACCCCCCAAACCCCTCAATGACCCCCCAAACCCCTCAAGGACCTTCCAAACCCCTCAAGGACCTCCCAAGTCCCTCAAGGGCCCCCCAGGCTCATCCAAATGTCCTCCAGGTCCCTGGACGTCCAGATGGCCAAGGTGGGGGCACCACCGATCAACCGCGGGTACCCACCAGGTAGGTGAAGAACGGGACGGAGTTGCGGACATTGTTGTCGCTGGTCTTGAGGTGGAAGTTGACGGCCAGGTTGTCCCCGGGCTGGAGCTCGGTGGCGGCCACCGCCAGGTGCAGGAAGTTGCCCGAGCCGGCCTGGCTGCGATAGGCCTGGGCCGTCATCTGCCGCGAGGCCTGGCGCTCCGGGGGCAGCCCCTCCTGCGCCGTCCGCACCTGGCACAGGGGACACGGTGGCACTCGGTCAGCGGGGAGGGACACGGGCCGGGCTGGGGGCAGCGGGGAGGCCTTGGCCACCAGAGAGGTTCCATAGAGGAACCATCATGGAGAGCTTGGCCACCAGAGAGGTTCCATAGAGGCCTTGGCCATCATGGAGGGCTTGGACATCATGGAGAGCTTGGCCACCATAGGGGCTCCATAAAGGCCTTGGCCATCATGGAGGGCTTGGCCATCATGGAGGACTTGGCCACCAGAGAGGTTCCATAGAGGAACCATCATGGAGGGCTTGGCCACCATAAAGGTTCCCTAGAGGTCTTGGCCACCACAGAGGTCTTGGCCATCATGGAGGGCTTGGCCACAATAGAGATTCCATAGAGGCCTTGGCCATCATGGAGGATTTGGCCACCATTGAGGTTCCATTGAGGCTGTAGCCTCCACAGAGGGCTTGGCCACCATAAATGTCTTGGCCATCATGGAGGGCTTGGCCGTCATGGAGGTCTTGGCCACCAGAGAGGTTCCATAGAAGTCTTGGCCATCATGGAGGGCTTGGCAGTCATGGAGGGCGTGGCCACCATAGGAGCTCCATAAAGGTCTTGGTCACCATAGAGGTCTTGGATATCATGGAGATCTTGGCCACCATAGAGATCTTGGCCACCATAGGGGCTCCATAAAGGTCTTGGCCACCAGAGAGGTTACATGGAGGTCTTGGCCATCATGGAGAGCTTGGCCATCATGCAGGGCTTGGCCAGCATAGAGGTTCCATGGAGGTCTTGGCCACCATAAAGGGCTTGGCCATCATGGCAGTCTTGACCACCATAGAGATCTTGGCCATCATGGAGGCCTTGGCCACCATAGGGGCTTCATAAAGGTCTTGGCCACCATAAAGGCCTTGGCCATCATGGAGAGCTTGGCCATCATGCAGGGCTTGGCCATCATGGAGGGCTTGGCCACCATAGAGGTTCCATAGAGGTCTTGGCCATCATGGAAGTGTGTTGGTTATCATGGAGATTTTGGCCACTATGGAGGTCTCTGGCCATCTTGACCACCACAGTGCACTGACCATCACGAATGTCCAGTCCTGCTGTCCTGAGCCGTGGTCATCACCACCTCAGCCACCTCAAGCCCCGGTCACCTCCCCAGCCCTGGGCCACCCTGGTGAGGTGACAGCGGTGTCCCCACTCACGGTGATGGGGACGCTGTCCCTGGTGGCCGGCATGTTGAGGACCAGCCTGGCCGTGCCATCGCCCCGCGTGGACACCTGGCCCTGGAAGCCATCGGCCTCGACTCTGACACGCGACGCTGGGGACCCGTCAGGGTTGGTGACATAAACCTGGAGGGGACACCAGGGGTGGTGACATAAACATGGAGGGGACACTGGAGGGGTTGGTGACATAAACATGGAGGGCACACTGAGGGATGGGGGGACGTGGGAGTGAGGGAAGGGACACTGGGAAGGGGTGGTGACACTGGGGACAATGACACTGGGAAGAGGTGGTGACACTGGGAAGGGACACTGGGAAGGGGTGGTGGCACTGGGGACAATGACACTGGGAAGAGGTGGTGACACTGGGAAGGGGTGGTGACACCGGGAAGGGGCGGTGGCACTGCAAAGGGACACTGGGAAGGGGTGGTGACACCAGGAAGGGGCGGTGGCACTGCAAAGGGACACCAGGAAGGGGTGGTGACACCAGGAAGGGGCGGTGGCACTGCAAAGGGACACCAGGAAGGGGTGGTGACACCAGGAAGGGGCGGTGGCACTGCAAAGGGACACTGGGAAGGGGCGGTGACACCAGGAAGGGGCGGTGGCACTGCAAAGGGACACTGGCACCAGCAAGTGCCACCCCAGGGACACGGGGACAGCTCACGGTCCCCAGCCCCTCTCAGGTGACACAGGGACATCACCCAGGCACCGACTCCTCCTCCAGCCCCAGCTGTGCCCTGTCCCCGCCCCAGGACACCCCGTGGGTCCCCGTGCCACCACCCTGGGCCACCGCTGTCCCCAAGATGTCACCAACCATGAGGTCAAAGGGCATCCCCGGCTTGAAGTACTTGGGGGTGCGGGTGAAGTGGATGCTGTAGGGGGACGTCACGATCTTGATGTCACTAAGCTGGGTCTCCACCATGTCACTGCCTGCGGGGACACCGCGGCGGCCGTGTCACCTCCGGGCCCTGTCCCCACCCCAGGTGTCCCCCCATCCTCACTGTCCCTGTCCCCTCACTGTCCCCCTGCCACCCTCCATGTCACTGCCTGCGGGGACACCGCGGCGGCCGTGTCACCTCCAGTCCCTGTCCCAGGTGTCCCCCATCCTCACTGTCCCTGTCTCCCCATGTCCCCTCAGGTCCTCCCATGTCCCCCTGCTGTTCATGTCCCCCCATGTCCCCCAGTGTCCCCTCACTGTCCCTGTCTCCCCGTATCCCCTCGTGTCCCCCCATGTCCCCCTGCTGTCCCTGTCCCCCTGCTGTCCCTGTTCCCCATGTCCCCCTGTGTCCCCCCATGTCACCCGACTGTCCCTGTCCCCTTGTTGTCCCTGTCCCCTGGGTCCCCCTGCTGTCCCTGTTGCCCCGTGTCCCCCCATGTCCCCCCATGTCTCCCTGCTGTCCCTGTCCTCCTGTGTCCCCCCATGTCCCCCCATGTCCCCCTGCTGTCCCTGTCCCCCCATGTCCCCCCATGTCCCCCCGTGTCCCCGCACAGACCCGACTCGGTGATGACGGTGACAGTGACATAGAGGGAGTGTCCCACCAGCTCCTGGGGCTTGGGGAAGCGCTCGCGCAGATGAGCCATGGACAGCAGGACGTCAGCGTCACCGTCCTGCACCTGGGGACACATTGGGGACACATTGGGGACAGGGTTAGGGACAGCAGGACGTCAGCGTCACCATCCTGCACCTGAGGACACATTGGGGACACATTGGGGACAGGGTTAGGGACAGCAGGACGTCAGCGTCACCATCCTGCACCTGGGGACATGGTTGGGGACACGGTTGGGGACAGGGTAAGGACAGGGTTGGGGACAGGAACAGTGTCAGGCTCACCGGGACAGGGCTGGGGACAGGCTTGGGGACAGTGCCAGGGACAGGGACAGGGTTGGGACAGGGCTGGGGACAGTGCCAGGCTCACCGGGACAGGGCTGGGGACAGGGACAGTGGCAGCGTTGGGGACAGGGACAGTGGCAGTGCCAGGCTCACCGGGACAGGGTTGGGGACAGGGACAGTGGCAGCGCTGGGGACAGGGACAGTGGCAGTGCCAGGCTCACCGGGACAGGGCTGGGGACAGGGACAGTGGCAGTGTTGGGGACAGGGACAGTGGCAGTGCCAGGCTCACCGGGATGCGCTGCAGGGACTGGGGGATGCTCTTCCTCTCATCGTCCACCATGACCCCAAACAGGACAAAGGCCATCCCGTCCACGCGCTTCCCGTACAGGTACCTGGGGACAGCCACTGTGTCACCCTGTCACCCTGTCACCCTGTCACCGTGCCACTCTGTCACCGTGTCACTGTGTCCCCTGCACATCCCCATTACAGCCATTCCTGTCTCCACAGGTACCTGGGGACAGACACCGTGCCACTGTGCCACCCTGTCACCATGCCACCGTGCCACTGTGTCACTGTCCCCATGTCCCCATGCTGCCACCCCATCTCTGTCGTCCCATCCCTGCCACCACCACCAATGTCCCCATGTCCCCATGCTGCCACCCCTGTCCCTGCCATCCCACCCCTGTCACCATCACCAATGTCACCCCATGTCCCCATGTCGCCCCATGTCCCCATGCTGCCACCCCATCTCTGTCGTCCCATCCCTGCCACCACCACCGATGTCCCCAAGCCACCCCGTGTCCCCATCGTGCCACCCCCAGGGCCACCAGCCAAGCCCAGCTGTCCCCTGTCCCCCCCACACAGCTGTGACCCCAGAGGGGACACTGTTGTCCCCAAAAAGGGACATTTTGGTGTCACCTGGCCAGGATGGACACCTTGAAGTCCTGCTGGCTGTCGATGTAGAGGAACTTCTCGTCAGGAATCAGGGACACCTCGAAGCTGGGCAGCACTGCGGGGTGACATCGGTGACACCGGTGACGCGGTGACACCGCCACCCCTTGGGGACAGCCCCCGATGTCCCCAAGGCCACCCTCACCCCTCACCCACCGTATTCCTTGACCTCGAATTTGGTGCTGAAATCCTGCTCCGGAGAATCCTCGAATTTGGCCGAAATCGTCCACATGCCCAAGCTGGGGGAGGTGACAGGGAGGTGACAGGGAGGTGACAGTGCCAGGGGTGTCCCCAGGCCACCGCGGGGGACGGTGACACCCACCTGATGACCTCGGGCAGGTTGTGGGTGAGGGACAGGATCCCGTTTTTGGTCGGGGACGACACCGGGATTTGTTTGATGATGACGTTGTCGGGCGTCTGAGGGGACACGCGGGTGGCACCGTGTCACACCTGTGTCACCCACCCGTGTCACACCCGTGTCACACCCGTGTCACCTCTGTGTCACACCTGTGTCACCCACCCGTGCCACCCCAGGGCACTCACCTTGACCTCCACGGTGACCGTCTTGGCCACCGGCTGCATGAGGTGGTTCACGGTGAAGAGGCGGCAGAGCACTGGGAGGGGACACAGGGGACAAGGTCAGGGGACACAGGGGACACGTGGGGACAGCCAGCACTGGGAGGGGACACAGGGGACAAGGTCAGGGGACACAGGGGACACAGGGGACACGTGTGGACAGCCAGCACTGGAGGGGACACAGGGGACTGGGAGGGGACAAGGTGAGAGGGGACAAGGGGGACAAGGTGAGGGGACAAGGACAGGGTGGGCAGACAAGGGACAAGGGGGACAAGGTGAGGGGACAACATGAAGGGACACAGGGGACAAGGAGAGAGGGGACACAGGGGACATGTGGGGACAGCCAGCACTGGGAGGGGACACAGGGGACAAGGTCAGGGGACACAGGGGACACAGGGGACACAGGGGACACGTGGGGACAGCCAGCACTGGAGGGGACACTGGGGACTGAGAGGGGACACAGGGGACAAGGGGAGCAGAGGGGGACCTGAGGGACAAGGTGAGGGGACACAAGGGACAAGGTGAGAGGGGACACGGGGGACAAGGTGAGGTGACAACGTGAGGTCTCCCAATCCCTTCGGTGTCCCCATCCCCTCCAATGTCCCCAGCTGTCCTCGCAGTGTCCCCAGGTGTCCCTGCAGTGTCCCCAGGCTGTCCCCAGGCTGTCCCCAGGGTGTCCCCAGGCTGTCCCCGCAGTGTCCCCAGCTGTCCCCAGGCTGTCCCCACAGTGTCCCCAGGTGTCCCCAGCTGTCCCCAGGGTGTCCCCGCAGTGTCCCCAGGCTGTCCCCAGGTGTCCCCAGGCTGTCACCACAGTGTCCCCAGCTGTCCCCAGGCTGTCCCCAGCTGTCCCCAGCTGTCCCTGCACTGTCCCCGCAGTGTCCCCGCAGTGTCCCCAGGCTGTCCCCGCAGTGTCCCCAGGTGTCCCCAGGTGTCCCCGCTGTGTCCCCAGCTGTCCCCGCAGTGTCCCCGCAGTGTCCCCAGGTGTCCCCAGGTGTCCCCAGGCTGTCCCCAGGTGTCCCCAGCTGTCCCCGCAGTGTCCCCGCAGTGTCCCCAGGTGTCCCCAGGTGTCCCCTCACCGGTGCTGCCCGGGGTGTAGATGGGTTTGTCGGTCTGCACGAAGATGTGGCCGCTCTGCAGGGACACCAGCAGCACCTTCTCCAGTGTCACCGCGCCCACCCGCGCTGTCACCGCCACAAACTGCTTCCCTGGCGCCTGCGGCAGCGCCTTGGCTGGCACCTGGGGACAGGGGGACACTGGGGATATGGGGACACTGGGGACAGTGGGGACAGTGGGGACATTGGGGGGATTGGGGACATTGGGGACGGGGGGACAGTGGGGACAGTGGGGACAAGAGGGACAGTGGGGACATTGGGGACAGGGGGACGGGGGACATGGGGACACTGGGGATATGGGGACACTGGGGACAGTGGGGACATTGGGGGGATTGGGGACATTGGGGACAGTGGGGATAGTGGGGACAGTGGGGACAGGGGGGACAGTGGGGACAGGGGGGACAGGGGGGACAGTGGGGACACTGGGGACATGGGGACAGTGGGGACAAGAGGGACATTGGGGACACTGGGGATATGGGGACACTGGGGACACTGGGGACATTGGGGACACTGGGGACAGTGGGGACATTGGGGGGTTGGGGACATTGGGGATATTGGGGACAGGGACATTGAGGACATCCATGGGGACAGGAGACAATGAGGACATTGGGGACATTGGCGACACTGGGGACATCTGTGGGGTCACCTGGAGGAGACCACCCTGCTGTCCCCAGCAGTGACCACCCCAAGGACACCAGGACTGACCACTGTCCCCAGCAGTGACCACTGTCCCCAGCAGTGACCATTGTCCCCAGCAGTGACCATCCCACTGTCCCCAGCAGTGACCATCCCGCTGTCCCCAGCAGTGACCATCCCTCTGTCCCCAGCAGTGACCACTGTCCCCAGCAGTGACCATCCCACTGTCCCCAGCAGTGACCATCCCGCTGTCCCCAGCAGTGACCATCCCACTGTCCCCAGCACTGACCACTGTCCCCCCCCCGGCCATTCCCCACCCCCGCTCAGGGTCAGTTCCCGTTTCCCGTCCTGGGCAGTGACCGCAGGGACAGTGACCCGTGCTGGCCACCAGGGGGGTGGCACTGACCAGAGAGGGGACAGTGACCCGTGCTGGTCACCAAGGGGGTGGTGGCACTGACCAGAGAGGGGACAGTGACCCGTGCTGGTCACCAAGGGGATGGCAGTGACCAGGGGGTGACACTGACCAGAGAGGGGTGGTGACATTGACCGGGGGGGTGACAGTGACCAGGAGGTGGCAGTGACCAGGGGATGGTGACACTGACCAGAGGGGGTGGTGGCAGTGACCAGAGGGAGGTGACAGTTACCAGAAGGGGGTGGTGACAGTGACCACAGGGTGGTGGCACTGACCAGGGAGGTGGCACTGACCGGAAGGGGGTGGTGGCAGTTACCAGAAGGAAACGGTGACAGTGACAAGGGGGAGGTGACGGTGACCAGAAAGGGGTGGTGACAGCGACCAGGGAGAGGTGGCACTGACCGGAAGGGGGTTGTGGCAGTTACCAGAAGGGGATGGTGACACTGACCAGGGGGTGGTGACACTGTACCTTGATGGTGGCACTGACCAGGGCATGGTGACAGTGACCAGGGTGGGGAGGTGACCCCGTACCTTGATGGTGGCACTGACCAGGGCATGGTGACAGTGACCAGGGGGTGTTGGCACTGACCAGGGGGGGATGGAGGCACTGACCAGGGGATGGTGACAGTGACCAGGACATGGTGGCAGTGACCAGGACATGGTGGCACTGACCAGGACATGGTGGCACTGACCGTACCTTGATGGTGGCTGTGGCCAGGGGTGGTGACAGTGACCAGGGCATGGTGACAGTGACCGTACCTTGATGGTGGCTGTGGCCAGGGGTGGTGACAGTGACCAGGACACGGTGACAGTGACCGTACCTTGATGGTGGCTGTGGCCAGGGGTGGTGACAGTGACCAGGGCATGGTGGCACTGACCGTACCTTGATGGTGACAGTGACCAGGGCATGGTGACAGTGACCAGGACATGGTGACAGTGACCGTACCTTGATGGTGGCTGTGGCCAGGGGTGGTGACAGTGACCAGGGCATGGTGACAGTGACCGTACCTTGATGGTGGCCGTGGTCAGGGGATGGTGACAGTGACCAGGGGATGGTGACAGTGACCAGGACACGGTGACAGTGACCGTACCTTGATGGTGGCCATGGCCAGGGGATGGTGGCCGTGGCCAGGGCATGGTGACAGTGACCAGGACACGGTGACAGTGACCGTACCTTGATGGTGGCACTGACCAGGGGATGGCGGCACTGACCAGGGCATGGTGACAGTGACCAGGACACGGTGACAGTGACCGTACCTTGATGGTGGCCGTGGCCATCATGCCCTGCTCCGGGCTCAGCTCCACGTTGGTCCGGAACAGGACCTGGCGCTTCTGGGGGAAGTCCTGGACCAGCAGCAGGGCCTGGGTGGCCGCGGTCACCCCGGGGGCCTCCAGGAGCACCCGCTCGTCCGTCTCCAGCCGCAGCACGGCCGGGGTCACCATGGTCACCCTGGGGACAGCCAGGGGCTGGCCGGGGCTCGGGGGGCACAGGAACCCCGGAACCTGCCCCGAAACCCCAAAATCTGCCCCGAAACAGCTAGGGGACCTCAGAAACCCCAAAATCTGCCCCAAAAACCCCAAAATCTGTCCCGAAACAGCTAGGGGACCTCAGAAACCCCAAAATCTGCCCCGAAAACCCCAAAATCTGCCCCAAAACACCTCGGGAACCGCAGAAACCCCAAAATCTGCCCCAAAATCTGCCCCAGAAACACCTTGGGCACCTCAGAAACCCCAAAATCTGCCCCAAAAACCCCCAAATCTGCCCCAAAAACACCTAGGGGACCTCAGAAACACCAAAATCTGCCCCTAAAACACCTCGGGCACCTCAGAAACCCCAAAATCTGCCCGAAAAAACCCCAAAATCTGCCCCAAAAACACCTCGGGCACCTCAGAAACACCAAAATCTGCCCCAAAAACCCCCAAATCTGCCCCAAAACCCCCAAAATCTGCCCCTAAACCACCTTGGGCACCTCAGAAACACCAAAATCTGTTCCCACAGCACCCATGGGTGGGTCCCAAAAAGGGGCTTCCATGGGGGTCCCTTCAATGGGGATGGGGTCCCATGGGTGAGGTTGGGTTTGGGGTGGGGGTCCCATGGGTGGGTTTGGGTGGGGGTCCCATGGGTGGGTTTGGGTTTGGGGTGGGGTCCCATGGGTGGGGTTGGGGTGGGGGTCCCATGGGTGGGTTTGGGTTTGGGGTCCCATGGGTGGGTTTGGGTTTGGGGTGGGGGTCCCATGGGTGGGTTTGGGTGGGGGTCCCAATGAGGGTCCCATGGGTGGGGATGGGGTTTGGGGGGGGGTCCCACGGGTGGGTTTGGGTTTGGGGGGGGGGTCCCCAGTGTCTCACAGCTCAGCGCGGGCGGGGGTCCCGAGCAGCGCCAGGAATCCGAGGAGGAGGAAGAGGAGAGGATGAGGATGAGGAGGGTGAGGAGGGGGCAGCGCCGGAGCCCCCATGGCCGCAGGGAGGGGGCGGCGACGGCGACGGCGACAGCGACAGCGACAGCGACGGCGACAGCGACGGCGACAGCGACAGGGACAGGGACAGCGACAGCGACAGGGACAGGGACAGTGACACGGGGGGGGGTGGGGGGGGGGGGTGTCCCTTGTCCCTTTATGGGGGCGGCCCCGGGGGGGTTATTGGGTAACCCGAGCCCCGCCCCCACCCATGGGGGTGGGGTCAGGGTGGGGGCGGGGCGCTCCGGCCACCCCCGGTCACCTTTGGTCACCTGCGGCCACCTTTGGTCACCCGTGGCCACCTTCGGCCACCTGTGTGGGTCTGGGGGTGACACCTTGGGGACCCCGGTGACAAAGGGGGAGTGAGGGTGGGGCTCCGGCCACCTCCGGCCACCTGTGGTCACTTTCGGCCACTTTGGTCACCTCCGGCCACCCGCGGCCACCTTTGGTCACTCCCGGCCACCTGTGGTCACTCCCGGCCACCTGTGGTCACCTTCTGTCACCTGCGGCCGCCTGTTGTGGGTCTGGGGGTGACACCTTGGGGACCCCGGTGACAAAGGAGGGGGGGGGGTGGGGGAGGTGGCAGCGGTTGGGGTGGGGGAGGGGCGGGGCGGGGTGGGGGAGGGGCGGGGCGGCCGCTCCTCATTTCGGGGAAGGAGCGGGCGCGGGGCCAGCGCGGGGCTTGCGACACCGCGGGGACAGCGCGGGGACAGCGGGGACAGTGGGGACAGTGGGGGGACAGCGGGGACAGTGGGGACAGCGGGGGGACAGCGGGGACAGTGGGGGGACAGTGGGGACAGTGGGGACAGCGGGGGGACAGCGGGGACAGAGGGGACAGCAGGGAGGGACAGGGGACAGCAGGGACAGTGGGGACAGTGGGGACAGGAGGAGACACAAGGGACAGGAGGGGACAGCGGGGACAGCGGGGGACAACAGGGGACACAAGGGGACAGCGAGGGACAGTGGGGACAGCGGGGACAGCGCAGGGACAGCGCGGGGACACCAGGGGACAGTGGGGGACAGTGAGGGACAGTGGGGACAGCAGGGAACAGTGGAGGACAACAGGGACATTGGGGACAGCAGGGGACATCAGGGGACACGAGGGGACAATGGGGGACAGCGAGGGACAGAGGGGACAGTGGGGGACATTGGGGACATTGGGGACATTGGGGACAGTGGGGGACACCGGGGGGTGAGGAGGGTCCTCCTTGAGCCCCCCCTCAAGGGGTCATGGACAGCTGGGTCACCCTGGTGACCCCTGGAAGGTCCCGGGTGACCTCCTGGAGCTTTGGTGGCACCTGGAGAACGGCGTCACCTCCTGGGCCTGCACACCTGGGTCCATCCTGAGACCTTGACAGGTCCTGGGTCCCTCCTGGACACCCTGGGCCACCACATCCAGCCCACCTGGACCCACCTCCACCATGTCCAGGTCACCTGGACCCACCTCCACCATGTTCTGGCCACATGGACCCCTCCTGGATTTCCTGGGCCACCATGTCCACCCCACCTGGACCCTCCTGGGCCACCATGTCCAGACCACCTGGACCTCTCCTGGACCTCTCCAGGACCACCATGTCCAGACCACCTGGACCCTCTGGTCCACCATGTCCAGGTCACCTGGACCCACCTGGGCCACCATGTCCTGGCCACCTGGACCCCTCCTGGATCTCCTGGTCCACCATGTCCAGACCACCCGGATCTTTCCTGGACCTTTCCTGGGCCACCATGTCCACCCCACCTGGACCCACCTCCACCGTGTCCAGACCACCTGGACCCACCTGGGCCACCATGTCCAGGTCACCTGGACCCACCTGGGCCACCATGTCCACCCCACCTGGACCCACCTCCACCATGTCCAGACCACCTGGACCTCTCCTGGATCTCCTGGGCCACCATGTCCACGTCACCTGGACCCCTCTGAGACCACCACATCCAGACCACCTGGACCCTTCTTGGACCCTCTGGGCCACCACGTCCAGGTCACCTGGACCTCTCCTGGACCCACCTCCACCATGCCCAGCCCACCTGGAGCCCTCCTGTGACCTTGTCCCCTCTCCAAGCCCCAGGAGCCCAGATCCCCCCCCCCCCCCACTGTGTCCCACGTCCCCCCCGTTGTCCCCTCGTGGCCACCACCCCCTTGGTGGCAGCTCCTCCCCGGTGCCACCGCTGGGACAGGAAGTCACCCTGTGTCACCTCCGGGGCGCAGGCGCCACCGCCGTTGTCCTCCGTGTCACCTCCGGGGTGTGACACTTCTGCCTCGGGCCACCAGGCCACCAGGCCACCCCAGCAGCTCCTCCAGGCCACCGGAGCTTCTCCAGCAGCAGCAGCAGGAGGAGGAGGAGGAGGAGGAGGAGCCCACCGGGGCCATCCGGAGGTGGTGGTGGCACCGGGAGCGGCGTTTGTCACTTGTCACCGGTGGTGGCCCCACGGGGCCCCAGCGCCTCCGGTTCCTCCCTTTCCTGGGGGGAAGGGACCTCCTGAGCCGGGGGAGGTGGCCCAGGAGCGCTTGGAGGGGCTGAGGTTGGTGCAGGGGTCATCCAGGGGTCATCCAGGGGTCATCCAGGGGTTCCTCGCTGGACGTGGTCCTGCCAGGCCACACAAGGCAGGGCCTCAGCTGGTGCTGGTCTGGACAGGAGTGGTGACACCAGGATCTCACCCACATCAGGATCTCACCTCCACCAGGGTCTCACCTACATCAGGATCTCAGCCACATCAGGATCTCACCTCCACCAGGATCCCATCTCCACCAGGATCCCATCTCCACCAGGATCCCATCTCCACCAGGATCTCACCTCCACCAGGATCCCATCTCCACCAGGATCTCACCCACATCAGGATCTCATCTCCACCCGGATCCCATCTCCATCAGGATCTCATCTCCACTAGGATTTCATCTCCATCAGGATCTCACCTCCACCAGGATCTCATCTCCACCAGGATCCCATCTCCATCAGGATCTCACCCACATCAGGATCTCATCTTCACCAGGATCTCATCTCCACCAGGATCTCATCTCCACCAGGACCCCATCTCCACCAGGGTCTCACCCACATCAGGATCTCACCTCCACCAGGATCCCATCTCCACCAGGATCCCATCTCCATCAGGATCTCATCTCCACTGGGATCTCATCTCCACCAGGATCTCATCTCCACCAGGGTCTCACCTTCACCAGGATCCCATCTCCATCAGGATCTCATTTCCACCGGGATCTCATCTCCATCAGGATCTCATCTCCACCAGGATCTCATCTCCACTGGGATCTCATCTCCATCAGGATCTCATCTCCATCAGGGTCTCACCTTCACCAGGATCTCACCCACATCAGGATCTCGTCTCCATTGGGATTTCATCTCCACCAGGATCCCATCTCCATCAGCTCCTGGCCAGAAGTTGATGGTTGGACCCTCTTCCTTCAACTCCTTCACTGAAGTTCATCCTGCCAGGACCCACCTCCATCGAAGTTCATCCTGCCCAGGACCCACCTCCACCAGTTCCTCCACAGGAGCTCATCCCACCAAGACCCACCTCCATAGAAGTTCATCCCACCAGGACCCACCTCCACTGAAGTTCTTCCACTGAAGTTCATCCCACCAGAACCCACTTCCATGGAAGTTCATCCTGCCAGGACCCACCTCCACTGAAGTTCATCCCACCAGGACCCACCTCCACTGAAGTTCTTCTACTGAAGTTCATCAGGAACTTCTACACTGAAGTTCATCAGGTGCCAGGACCCACCTCCATTGAAGTTCATCCCAGCAGGACCCACCTCCATAGAAGTTCTCCACTGGAGCTCATCCCACCAAGACCCACCTCCATTGAAGTTCATCCCACCAGAACCTGCCTCCACTGAAGTTCATCCCACCAGGACCCACCTCCACTGAAGTTCTCCATTGAAGTTCATCCCACCAGGACCCACCTCCACTGAAGTTCATCCCACCAGGACCCACCTCCATTGAAGTTCTTCCACTGAAGTTCATCCCACCAGGACCCACCTCCATTGAAGTTCATCCCACCTGAACCTGCCTCCACTGAAGTTCTCCCCAGCAGTTCACCCCGCCAGGAGCCGCCTGCCCGCGGTGTCCCCGTGGTGTCCCCATGGAGGTGTGGCGGCAGTGCGCCCACTGGCTGGTGGCCGCGCGCGTCCTGCCCGCGGGACACCGGGCCAGCAGCCCCGGGGGACAGGTGTGGGACCTGGCGCAGGCGCTGCGCGACGGGGTCCTGCTGTGCCACCTGCTCAACGCGCTCCTGCCCCGCGCCGTGCCACCGCGGGACATCTGCCCCCGGCCACAGATGTCACAGGTGAGAGCCCCAATGGGTGGGGACATTGATGGGGACAATGATGGGGACAATGGGGATGGTGACAATGGTGGGGACAATGTCCTCCTGCCCCGCGCCGTGCCACCAAGGGACATCTGTCCCTGGCCACAGATGCCACAGGTGAGAGCCCCAGAGGGGACAATGGGTTGGTGACATTGATGGGGACAATGATGGGTGGTGGGGACAATGGGGATGGGGACAATGATGGGGACAATGTCCTCCTGCTCCACGCCGTGCCACCAAGGGACATCTGCCCCCGGCCACAGATGTCACAGGTGAGAGCCCCAGAGGGGACAATGGGTTGGTGACATTGATGGGGACAATGATGGGTGGTGGGGACAATGGGGATGGGGACAATGGTGGTGACAATGGTGGGGACAATGTCCTCCTGCCCCGCGCCGTGCCACCGCGGGACATCTGCCCCCGGCCACAGATGTCACAGGTGAGAGCGCCAATGGGGACAATGATGGGGACAATGATGGGGACAATGGGGATGGGGACAATGGTGGTGACAATGATGGTGACAATGGTGGGGACAATGTCCTCCTGCTCCACGCCGTGCCACTGCGGGACATCTGTCCCCGGCCACAGATGTCACAGGTGAGAGCCCCAATGGGTGGGGACATTGATGTGGACAATGATGGTGACAATGGTGGGTGGTGGGGACAATGGGGATGGGGACAATGGTGGTGACAATGGTGGGGACAATGTCCTCCTGTCCTGTGCCGTGCCACCAAGGGACATCTGCCCCCGGCCACAGATGTCACAGGTGAGAGCCCAATGGGGACATTGATGGGGACATTGATGGGGACAATGATGGTGACAATGGTGGGTGGTGGGGACAATGGGGATGGGGAAAGTGATGGTGACAATGGTGGGCACAATGTCCTCCTGCTCCACACCGTGCCACCAAGGGACATCTGTCCCCGGCCACAGATGTCACAGGTGAGAGCCCCAATGGGGACATTGATGGTGACAATGGTGGGGACAATGGTGGGGACATTGATGGTGACCATGATAGGTGTGGATGAGGGTGGTGGAGACGATGGGGACAATGGGGATGGGGACATTTGGATTGTGTTGGTGATGGTGTCAAAGATGGGTGTGGATGAGAGTGGTGACCCTGATGAGTACAATGGGGATGATGATGATGATGATGATGATGATGATGATGATGAGGAGGAGGACACTGGGGTTGTTGGTGATGGTGACATTGATGGTGACAATGACAGGACTGGCGTGATTGAGAGACCTGGGGTGATGATGATGATGATGACGATGATGATGACGATGATGATGACGATGAGGGTGGTGGTGGCAATGCTCACGGGGTTGACAGCGACAATGACGGCACCGATGGCGGAGATGATGCCACCATCGGTGGCAACGGTGGTCACAACCGTGGCGAGACAGAGACCCTGATTTTGATGGCGATGACGGGGGGGGGTGCCGGTGGTGACAGAGGTGACACCGGTGGCGCCGGTGACACTGGTGCCACCGGTGCCCACCACAGTTCCTGTGCCTGAGGAACATCCGCACCTTCCTGACCGCCTGCGCCGACAAATTCGGGCTCCCCAAGCACCGGCTCTTCGGCGCCTTCGACCTCTTCGACGTCCAGGACTTCGGCAAGGTGGGCTCAGGGGTCTGGCTGTCCTGGGGGGTGGGATCGGGGGGTCCGGGTCCCCCCTCAGTGCCCCGGTGTCACCTCGGTGTCCCCAGGTGATCGAGACGCTCTCCACGCTCTCCTGGACGCCCATCGCGCAGAGCAAAGGATTCACGTGAGTGGGCGGGACACGGGCGTCCATCCCGGAGGGTCCAGGTGTCCAGGGCCCGGTCCGAGGGATGCCAGGGTCCAGTCCCAGTGTTCCGAGTGTCCAGTCCCAGTGTCCAGTCCCAGTGTCCAGCAGTGTCCAGGCCCAGTGTCCAGTCCCAGTGTCCAGTCCCAGTGTCCAGTCCCAGTGTTCCCAGTGTCCAGCAGTGTCCAGTCCCAGTGTCCAGTCCCAGTGTCCAGCAGTGTCCAGGCCCAGTGTCCAGTCCCAGTGCCCAGTCCCCAGGGGTCACTCCTGTCCAGTCACAGTGTGCAGTCCCAGTGTCCAGTCCCAGTGTCCAGCCGTGTCCAGCAGTGTCCAGGCCCAGTGTCCAGTCCCAGTGTCCAGCAGTGTCCAGTCCCAGTGTCCAGTCCCAGTGTCCAGTCCCAGTGTTCCCAGTGTCCAGCAGTGTCCAGCAGTGTCCAGTCCCAGTGTCCAGTCCCAGTGTCCAGTCCCAGTGCCCAGCAGTGTCCAGGCCCAGTGTCCAGCAGTGTCCAGTCCCAGTGTCCAGTCCCAGTGTCCAGTCCCCAGGGGTCACTCCTGTCCAGTCCCAGTGCGCAGTCCCAGTGTCCAGTCCCAGTGTCCAGTCCCAGTGTCCAGCAGTGTCCAGTCCCCGTGTCCAGTCCCCAGGGGTCACTCCTGTCCAGTCCCAGTGTCCAGCAGTGTCCAGCAGTGTCCAGTCCCAGTGTCCAGCAGTGTCCAGTCCCAGTGTCCCCAGTGTCCAGTCCCAGTGTCCAGTCCCAGTGTTCAGTCCCCTCTCTGAGGAACCCCAGTGTCCATCTCAGTGTCCAGTCCCAGTGTCCAGCAGTGTCCAGCAGTGTCCAGTCCCAGTGTTCCCAGTGTCCAGTCCCAGTGTCCCCAGTGTCCAGTCCCAGTGTCCAGTCCCAGTGTTCCCAGTGTCCAGCCCCAGTGTCCAGCAGTGTCCAGTCCCAGTGTTCCCAGTGTCCAGTCCCAGTGTCCAGTCCCAGTGTCCAGCAGTGTCCGGCCGTGTCCGGCCGTGTCCCCCCAGGCCGTTCCCGTCCGAGGACAGCGTTGGGGACGATGACGTTTACAGCGGCCTCTCCGACCTCATCGAGTGAGCACTGGGGTTACTGGGGTTACTGGGGATACTGGGATGTACTGGGATATACTGGGATATACTGGGATATACTGGGATGTACTGGGGATACTGGGATGTACTGGGGATACTGGGAGATACTGGGATGTACTGGGAGATACTGGGGGATACTGGGATATACTGGGGATGCTGGGGGGTGCTGGGAATACTGGGGGATACTGGTATTTACTGGTGGATACTGGAGGATACTGGGATGTACTGGGGTACTGGGGGTACTGGGATATACTGGGGATACTGGGATGTACTGGGGATACTGGGACATACTGGGATGTACTGGGGATGCTGGGATGTACTGGGAGATACTGGGACATACTGGGATGTACTGGGGATACTGGGATATACTGGGATATACTGGAGGATACTGGGAGATACTGGGGAGGTCTGGGGTCATTGGGGGCCACCGGGGTCATTGGGGGTGGCATTGGGAACAAAAAGAGAGACATTTGGGGGCAAAAAGGGACATTTGGGGACAAAAAGGGACATTTGGGACATTGGGGGACACTGGGGTGCCAGGGGCTACTGGGGGCTACTGGGGGGTTTGGGGGTGGCACTGGGGACATTTGGGGCCATTGTGGGATTCTGGGGACAGTCAGGGACATTTGGGGACCCCCGATGGATTTTGGGGACAATCAGGGACATTTGGGGGTGGCATTGGGGACAATCGGGGACAGTCAGGGACATTTGGGGATCCCCGAGGGATTTTGGGGGACATTAATGGGTCTGTGGGGGGCACTGGGGGACATTTGGGGACCCTGTGGGATTTTGGGGACAATCAGGGACATTTGGGAACGTTGGTGGGATTTGGGGGACAAAAAGGCACATTTGGGGACATTGTGGGATTTTGGGGACAGTCAGGGACATTTGGGGATCCCCGAGGGATTTTGGGGGGCATTAATGGGTCTGTGGGGGGCACTGGGGGACATTTGGGGACATTTGGGGACATTGAGGGATTTGGGGACAACAAGGGGCCCCCGAGGGATTTTGCGGGGGGGGCTCCGGGGGGGAGTCCCGAAGTGTCCCCAGGTGTCCCCAGGTGTCCCCAGGTGTCCCCAAGTGTCCCCCGCCCGCAGTGACACGGCCGAGGAGGACGATGACCTCTACGACTGCGTGGAGGCCGAGGGCGACGACGGCGACGACGTCTACGAGGACCTGATGAGGGTCGAGCCCCCCCCGGCCGCGGTGGGTGGGACCCCCCAGCCCCAAAAAAACAGCTGGGACACGCCCCCCAAAAACAGCTGGGAAACCCCACCCCAAAA